>NC_060067.1:194842500-194922500 GCF_922984935.1 Meles meles
GGAATTAAAATTATTTAAAAAGTATTTGCCTTCTTAAAAACTTATTGCTGTTTTGCTGAGTTATAACTTACTGCTTATTGGTATTTATCTAACATTGACTTTCAAATTGATTGTCTTTAAATGAAGGCTTTATTGAAAAGGCTTGAAGCTGTGAAACCAACAGTTGGTATGAAACGTTCTGACCAGCTGATGGACTATCATCGCAATATGGGTTATCTCAGCTCATCACCATCCTCAAGACGAGTGAGATCAACTCTTGGCCAGTACAGCCCATTAAGTAAGCATGTTCAGAATTATTTTGTACTTACGTTTGTGTATTTCATCCTTTTAAAAATATATAACATTATGTTATCAGTAGTGTCTTTGATAACGGAGAGACTTAAGTTCATTACATTTGTTAAAGGAAGAAATGAGTAGATAACACTGTTTAAAAGCTACTGAAACATTCCCCCTAACCAGTTAAGAATTATTTGTAGTAACATCCGGCCTTTATATGTATTTTGTCTTCAGTACTGGATATCTAAAACGGGAATTGGTCTGTAGAGTCATCAGATATAATCCCTCCTGATTGTTGATTTGTCATCAGCACACACCCAACTGGTGGTGGATCCCAGAGAATACAGCATCCGGTGACCACTTAGTGGTAGGGGGTGTGACATCGCGGTAGGGGGTGTGACATCGCGGAAAGGCTGGACATCCTCACATACAGAAGTCTGTGCTCTTACTTCACGTATACATTCTAAACTATAAAAAAGAGAACGCAGTATTAGAAGAAAGTTGGACTCACAGGGCGGGGGTGGGGGGAAGGGAGGGAAGAATGAAACAAGATGGAACTGGGGATGGAGACAAACCCTAAGAGACTCTTAATCTCAGGAAACAAACCAAGGGTTGCTGGGTTGGGGGGGGGCAGGATACGGTGTCTGGGTGATGGACATCAGGGAGGATATGTGCTATGGTGAGTGCTGTGCACTGTGTAAGCCTGATGATTCACACACCTGTACCCCTGAAGCAAGTAATACATTATATGTTAATTTTTTAAAAAGTCCCAACTCCCCAGTGCTCATGTGAGTCTTAAACACTCACATGACTAGTAATTCCATTCATTAATTTCATCCTTCAAGCATCACTTCCTTGGTATAGTTAGTGACTAAGATAGGAGGATCTCGTTCCAGTAATTCATACTTAGCATTGTGCCTTGAATGTGATAAATTGTTGAATAAATTCATAAATAGTTAATCCTTTTTTTTTTTTTTTGATTTTTCACTTGAATCACTTGAGCAGCTTTTTAAAACCTTTATCCCCATCTCAGATCTACTGAATCAGTATCCCCTAGTGTAGAGTCTGGGCATGTTTATTAATATATTTTTAATTTCCACAGGGAATTCTGAAGTACATTCCTGTTTGAGAATTATATTAGACTAATAAAAATGCATGTGAGGGAAGAAACATTTATTCTGGACTCTAGGAAAGGAAGTTTATCAGGTGATGATGTATTTATTTAGTTTAAATAAAATTATTTCTTGTTCTTCATATATTTTCAGGAGGAGCTTCTAGAACATCCAGTGCTACCAGTGGTCTCAGTTGTAAGAGTGAGCGACCAGTTTTTGACACGTCCAGTGGCCTGTTACTAAGACCTAAGCCCCCTAATGTTCGTACGGCTTGGTTATAAAAACTTTTTTACTTTAAGCATTGTTCATCCGGTTCTTAATGAAGTGCTCTTGTATATTACTACAGTTCTCTGTGTAAACATCTCTAATTTAAGATATGCAACAATGAGTTGTAATTGTATTGTAATTCAGTGCAAAATTGTTTTCAAAAAGACAATGTAAAATCAGTGTTTCCTATGAGGATGTGTTTCTGTGAGATGCATATGTATTTGATAGAGAAATGGTAGTATGCATGTATATTTTCTCGACGTAGAAATTGATTCAGCTCTTACACTGACAAAACAGTTGTGATATCACTGCACATTGAACCCAAGATGTTAACTATATTGTTCGTTTTATGTGGTTTTTTTTATAAGCTTTAAACTATGAGCATAGCTCCTAAATTTGACTTTTTCTCTTTGCTCCAGAATATAAGTGGTACAACTCATAATTTGTTTGTAAAACTTGATTGTACACTTTCTTATTATGAAACAGAACTTGAAATTTGTTCTCATTGGTGGGCGGGCTTAGATTTGGTGAGTGCTTGTGCTAGGCTTGTGCTAGGGCAGTCCTTGTGATTCACCAAAAGCATCTACTACCTCTGTTATAAGTGTGCTGAGTTAGATCTTAAAAATGTAATCAACCATTCCAGACCATTTCAAACTGTGAGTATTAGGAAGTTGAACTTGGAAGGCCCTCTTCCTTATTCTTACACATTCAGGTAAAATACCACTGACGATGCTGAGAAATGAGGTAGACTTTAGAGCTACGGTCCACTACATTGTGAATTGGTTGTCCAAGGACCAGATGACCATACGCAAAGGCAAATATTTGTTGAGCAAAATAGCACCACCAGTTTGAATAGCCAAGAAGCAGATCCTCGGTTGTGTCAGAACAGTGTTTTAGGCGATACTGTTAAGTTGTGTTACGTTTAGTGTTTGCTGTATCAAAAGAGAAGGTAAATAAGAAATGCATGGTCTAGAAGCTTTAGAAATTCCAACTACTGTTTTTAAGAACTGAGAAAGAAAACTAAAAGATAAATGGTAAAGGAAAATAGCACACATTTGTTGAGGCTACTTTAAATGTCATCTAATTTCTTGTGTTGTTTGGTTTGGGCTTTTGGGTTAAATCCTGAAGTATCATTTTTGCCAGTGCCACTTTTGAAATCCTAGTAATCTTAATGGAATTAGTAATGGCAAATAGGGTTTAATATAGTTGACTTTTGAAATCAGAATATTTTCTGTCAACCTGTGGACTCTTATTTCATACAACAAAGTGTATCTCGGTTGTGGTTGCTTCTTCTGTCTTAGTCATCACTTTTTCATTACTGGCCTTTTCAGTATACCTTTAGAATGTAATGGATTAAATGCTAAATCTTTCTTTTTAGTATGAATTCTTGATCTGTAACCACAATAATATTTGTTTAGTTTTCCAGGTTAGCTCAAGCTTTGTAGTGTTTGCTGAACTTACTTTCTGACCATGTTGGGCAGTAAGCCAAACTGCATTTTGCTAAATATCAGTTCAGAATTTCTTGGTCTTAAGTTGTTATTGATGGATTTTTGTCTAGGATAGGGCCATAAAGTGTGGGAACAGTGGTGTTAAAAAATATTCACGGGAACACGACCCGACTGTGAGATTTCTCTGCTGCTTTCTTTGGGCTGTAATGTTTGTTCATTGTTGTTTGAAGCTCTGTTCTGGTGACCAAGTTCTTAGATCATTTAGTGCTCTGCTTTATTTATTAATTTTAATTACACTAAACCGAGGGTGTTTTACTTTGTTGTGTTTTTAGCTTATTGCACTTTGAATGTTTGTATAACAGCTTATCTTTATGAAGAGATAAGATAATGCTGAATTTATAACTCAGCATTTGGACACCTGCCTGATATTGTAAGCCAGTTTTTAATAATTGAGTTTTAAGTTGTTAGGGAAAATATATATATCTGAAACCTTTAAAACTTTTTCCTTTCATAATGACATTAGTCTCTGAATATATTTTATATGGCCTTTGCTGTCCTATGTCTGGATATAACACATAATTTTATAGGTAAACCATACTTTGACTTTAGATACTAATTTAATGCCTTTAGTCTTTATTGCTTTGACGGGGAGGTTAATCTAAATATTGCTGACAGTAGGGATTCAACTTGAAGTGAATGTTGGGAAGAACAATATTCATCTTTTCAAAGCAGAATTTGTAATTCTCTTGTTGTTATTATTTCCATGTGATAAGTAAAAATAGAAGGAGAAGAGTTGAATATGCTATTCTCTGATAGAAGTCACGGAACTTTGAAGTTGTTATGGTTTAAGGGACACCTTCATGAAGGAATCATAAAGATACTATTTTCATTTTCAAGAACTTACAAAAAGGTAAGGGATCCTCTAGCACTACTATATATTTGGTTCACTTGGACCTAATATTTATACTTTGAAGATTTACATCTGCATCCAGAAATTATACTAATCTAGGATCTAAACTTATTAGGCAAGATCCTAATGGGGAATTATTTTCATATCTGTCAAATGTTAAACTAATGTTGCCTCCATCTTAACAAGATTTTATGAAAGGTTTAGAACTATTAAGATTTTTTCCTAAGGGATAGCTCTTACTCACAATTTCCTTGCTTTTTTCAATCTCCATTGAAAAGCTGCATTCTTCACTACTACTCCAAATAAAATTTTTCTGGTTTACTTATAAATGTAGTGTAAAGCAGTTGTTTTCAAATCATTGACCCAATGTCCAAAATGGATATCTAGACAACTTTAAAAAGAGGTCATTATGGTGCTTGTGTGCTTCTCATCTTCAGATTCAGATACACACACTGTGGGAAGTATTATGACCAATAAAAGTGTGGAGACACAAGTTGAATTTATTATATTTTAATTCATAAAATGTTTACTATCTTAAATGCCAAAATCTTAACCTATACATGATTGTATACCATCCAAAAAATGTTCTTAATGATAATGGCTACTTTATTTCCATGAATAAATTAGTAATAAACTTAAAAATCAACATCTTTTTTTTTTAAGATTTTATTTATTTATTTGACAGAGATCACAAGTAGACAGAGAGGCAGGCAGAGAGAGAGAGAGGGAAGCAGGCTCACTGCTGAGCAGAGAGCGCAAAGCGGGACTCGATCCCAGGACCCTGAGATCATGACCTGAGCGGAAGGCAGCAGCTTAACCCACTGAGCCACCCAGGCGCCCTCAACATCTTTTTTTAATTTCCCAATCTGTTACATGTTTTAAGGCCTGAAGAATTAGCTTGACGTAGCGAAGAGAAAAATGAAAGACTTAAAGATAACTGAGTTTTGATCCTGTACCCATCTCTTACATGCATTTTCTTTTTTTTTCCCATAAATTAAGAAGTGTCATCTGTATTTTCATGTTCCCATTTTAAAAAATTAGAATAATAACTTTTATGTGCTTTACATGCCTAAGAATTAGAATGAAGTTGGAAGGAGGGGGTATTAGCTGTTTATATCTTTGAAAGTATTACATTTATGTGGGAACAAGTTTGCTTATAATTACATCGTTGGTCATCTCTTCAAACCCCACATCATCTAATTTGTTCTGTAAAATTGCTATGATGCTGCATTTGACACTCTTAGAGCCTCATGGAATTTTTTTTTTTTTTTTTAGTGTCCACATCAACATTTCACATGCATAATGAGTGATAAGAAATACCCTTTTTAAAACTTACTGCTAAAACGTAAGTTTAGGAACTTTTTTTATGAGGGTTTAATGTTGTTATTAAATAACCTGTAGGAATAAATCACTGAGCATTTCCCGTAGTATATTTGAGTTCCCAACTACGGAGTTCAAGGATGCTTAGAGCAAATATTACATCATAGCAGAAAGTGTTACTTGCTTTTAAGGTTCCGGTGACTGTTTTTTAAGCCACTGAGAGATATTTCTGGACCCACCATGATACAGTCTTAAGTGTCTATACCTCTTTCAGGGTATACTTTGTAAGTTCAGATAAGTTGCACTGTTTATTCTAAGATGATGTTTTTAAGATTTTACTCTTTTACAGAGTAAAACTTAAGAGGTAACGTCATTAATTTACTATAGTGCGACATGGGGTTTTTTCCTAGCAAACTAATTTCACATCCACTGTTTTAAGATAGTAAAAAAAAAATTTAGGTAGTCACCAAAAAAAACTATTAAAAAGTATGGTTCTAAATTTTTACAGTATTTATGTTACAATGATAGTCTTCACCAACAATCACACATTTATTTCATGTATTTGAAAATTATAGCCGATCTCCAAGTTTGCAGTGTACTTTGTTTTCTTGATTTCACTCTGGGAGTGTTTTATTTTATGAAGAAAATACCTAGTACTAAGTAAATACATCTTCTTTGCATGCAGTTATATATACTAACCAGAAAAACCGAATTCTGCCATTAATTTGAGAAGATTTTGAAATTCTATTTTGGGAAATGAGAAAGGGACATGAGAATGGCATTCCAAAGATTTTGTTGTTTGCAGTTGATGTAAATATTACAGAAATACAGAAAACGACACAAAACATAAATGTAACCTCATATATTGTTACCAAGCAAACCTGCATCACCACTAACCAGATCCAGAGTTGGGGTGTTGCCGGGACTCACAAGATCCTGGGGGGCTCCCTACCAGTCATGAAGCTCTTTGCCTGCCAGAAGGTAACTACTGTCTAAACTTCTAACACCCTTCCTTGTGTGGTCTTGCCTGTTTTTGATTGCCATGCATATAGAAAAGATTCTTTTGTGTCTGCCTGCATTTGTGGAGCATGTTTACGTTACTGATATCTTCATGGGGTTGCATGTGGCTGTAATTCATTTGTTCTCATTTCTGTGTAATACTCCAGCGTATGACCAGCTCAGGATTTATGTGTCCATTCTGTGCTTGATGGACCTCGAGGTGGTTTCCAGGTTTCCGGTTATTAAAATTATGCTGATAGGAAGATTTTCAGTAGATGTGTCTGATTACATGTGCCTGTGTTTGGTTAGCATGCACTTAGCAGTGGGGTTGCTGGGTTATAGAGCCCACATAGAGTTTTCCAGCCTGAGTGTCCCAGCAGAAGTCTACTAACTGGCTCCTGTTGCTCTGTGTCCTCAACTAACATTCAGTGTCAGTCGTTTTCGTCTAACCATTTGGGTGGGTGTGCGGTGTTATGACGTGATTTAGTCACACTGCTCTGACTGATAATGAGATCGCACACCTTTTCATGTGTATTGGCCATTAGGATTTCTTTTGTGGATGTGCCTGTTTTCCTGTGGGTTGAATGTCCTTTTCTTGTTAATTTGTAGGAGCAGTTATATGTTCTGGATACAATACAGTCCCGGTGTGTTAACAATTATTTTCTCCCAGTCTGGCTTGTTTTTTCACTATAAATGATGTCATGAACACAATGCTTAATTTTACTTTAGTCCACTTTATCAATGTTTTATTTTCATTTACCCAGACGCATGAAGATACCTGCTATAGTGTTTTCCAGAAGTTTGTCTTTCACGTTTAGTTATGCAGTTCACATGGCATTGTTGATTGTCTCTTTTTCATGAATGATACCATTTCCTTAATTATTGGCTGCCAGCTTTATTCCTTGGGCTTAATTTGCTGTTATTTTTCTAATTCCTTGAAATGGATATGTAGTTAACTGATTTTCAGCTTTTTTTTTTTTTTAACTCTATACCCAGTGTGGGGCTCAAACTCACAAGCCCAAGATCAAGAGTTGCATGCTCTCCCGAGTCACCCAGACCCCCAACCTGTCTCCTTTTCCAGTAGATGCATTGAAGGCTGTCCGTTTCTTCTGAGCATAGAGTTAGCTGTTTCCCACAGTTTTGATAACATGGTATTTTTCTTTTCACTATGTTCAAAATATCTCAAGTTTCCACTGTGATTTCTACTATTTAACCCATGGGCTCTTTTAGAATATATAGGTTTCTTTTTTTTTTTTTTTTTTTAAGAGTGAGCATGCCTGTGAGCACGGGAGGGGGAGATGATGAGGGAGAATCTTAAGGCTCCACTATGGAGCTCAGCATGGAGCCTAATGCGGGGCTCAATCACACGACCCTGAGATCATGACCTGAGCTTAAAAGTTGGATGCTTGACTGAATGAGCCAGCCAGGCACCCCCTAGAATATATATTTTAATAGGATGTTTTATTTTTATTTGTAAAGACTTTATTCATTTGACAGACAGAGATCACAAGTAGGCAGAGAGGCAGGCAGAGAAAGGAAGGGAAGCAGGCTCCCCACTGAGCCACCCAGGCGCCCTTAATAGGATGTTTTAAAGTTATGATTGTATTTTTGGTTTATATGAAAAATTGTAGAAAAAACTTGAAACTCTAGATCAGGGGTTAGCAACTTTATAACCCATGAGCCAGCAGTCTACTGTCTGTTTTGTGGCTTTTACCTTTTTAAATGGTTTTTTAAAATCAGAAGAAATATTTTTGGCATGTGAATATGATATGAAATTCACATTTCAGTATTCGCACATAAGCTTTCTGGAACACAGCCAAGCTGCCTTCATTTTTCTTGTCCAAGGCTGTTTTTGCAGTATGGCAAAGCTGTGTTGTGTCAAAAACCATCTGGCCAACAAAGCCTAAAATGTTTACTGTCTTGTCCTTCAGAGAAAGAGTTTGTTGACCCCTGCTCTGGATGGTGTTTTCCAGACAGGATTTACTTTTGCTTCTGGCAGGCAGCAAGGGTGCTTGAAGTCTCAAATCGTGTTAAAACAGATGGAGTGGGCATCAGTGGCCATGGGTTATACTTCCCATACTCTCTTACTGTTACAGGGTCACGCTTTGGGGGTCCTAGTCCCCACATGGATGTTTACCAGGGCTCCTCTTCCTTGGAAGGCCCTGGATTCTGGGTTTTGTCACTTCTTCCCCAAGAGGTTTTCAACTCTGTTTCTAGTTCCTTATCCCTGTGGCTGTTTTCCACATATTGAAGATACTGCCTAGGGAAAACTGACCCTCAAATACTAGGCTCTTTTCTCAGGGTTGTCTTCCTCCAAATCATGGCCTTGGCCCCATAATTTCACATGCCTTATTAGCTCCTCAGTGCCTTCAAGAGATTTTTATTTTAAATACTTTGAACCCTTTTGTTTTCAGAGGGAGCATTGGTTTGTATTACCTAGTCTGCCAATATGGAAATGCTTTGTAAAACTACAAATATACTTGGTTTTTTAAGATAATTCTTAGATTTTTTTTTAAAGTGTATTTTTTTAAGATTTTATTTATTTGACAGAGACACAGTAAACAGAGGGAACACAAGCAGGGGGAGTGGGACAGGGAGAAGCAGGCTTCTCGCTGAGCAGGGAGCCTGATGCGGTACTCGACCCCAGGACCCCTGGGATGATGCTTGAGCTGAAGGCAGCTTCTTTTTTTTTTTTTATATTTTTTATTTATTTGACAGAGAGAAACCACAACTAGGCAGAGAGGCAGGCAGAGAGAGAGGAGGAAGCAGGCTCCCCGCGGAGCAGAGAGCCCGACGTGGGGCTCTATCCCAGGACCCTGGGACCATGACCCGAGCCGAAGGCAGAGGCTTAACCCACTGAGCCACCCAGGCGCCCCCTGAAGGCAGCTTCTTAATGACTGAGCCACCCAGGCACCCCAAGATAATTATTAGATCTTACAGTGAAATTGCCAAATGAATTGTGCTCATCTTGAGCCTAAAGGTGTTTGGGCAGCTGTCAAATGGAGCAGCCCAGTTTTCTCTTCCCCAGTGTGTCCTTACCTGCTTGGGGGATGCTGATGAATGTGATCCTTTATCCTTTTGTCTTTTCATACCCGTGACAAGCCTGAGGGTAAGCATGGTCCCCTCCCCCTTTGAACCCCACTCCCAAGTCCCTAGTCCTCAAGTGGTCCCCCTGCTACTGCTCTGTTTGCACTACTGTCTCCTTGCCCGCATCCGTTCTCCACACTGAAGCCAAAGTGCTAAAATGGAAATTTGAAGTCAGTTCCCTGCTTAAAAAGTCCGGCGGCTCTTTTTTTAAAAGTAGGCTTTACGCCCGACATAGGGCCTGAACTCATGACCCTAGGATTGAGTCACATGTTCTATCCACGAGCAACCCAAGTGCCCCCCTTCAGCAGCTCTTTATAGGTTGTGGTATACATCTCATGCTTGAAGGAAGCTTGTGACACACATTTTCTCCATAAGGAACATCACTGCCTTCTTGCACTTCAGAACCCTGCACATCATTTCAGCACTATGCTGGGAGCCGTTTTAAACCATGAAATCACCAACAAAACACGAAAATGTGAAGACCCTTTTTTAGAGTGTGACAGCTGACACAAGAGGGCAGATCCTGCCTGGCCTTGTTTGACCTCAGCTGTGTATCAGGCAGTACCCACGAATGAACACAAAGGGTTAGAAATAAAATCTTAAAGAGGAGGCCAATTTGCAAATACGCACTCTGCCAGTAAGGTTCAATTTTATCACAGATTGATGAAAAAGCTGAAATTCAAAGAAGCAGAAAATCAAAAGGAATTCATGGCATGGTAGACTTTGTAAAATGATCCTTTTAAAGACTTGAAATTTGAATGTAAAGCAGCCAGAAATTTTTATCAGTTACATTATATGCCCCAACTTGTCCACTCAATACCCTTTGCATGTTTAAGAGTCCACCGGGGCGCCTGGGTGGCTCAGTGGGTTAAGCCGCTGCCTTGGGCTCAGGTCATGATCTCAGGGTCCTGGGATCGAGTCCCACATCGGGCTCTCTGCTCAGCGGGGAGCCTGCTTCCCTCTCTCTCTGCCTGCCTCTCTGCCTTGTTGTGATTTCTCTCTGTCAAATAAATAAATAAAATCTTTAAAAAAAAAAAAAAAAAAAAAAGAGTCCACCAAACTAGAGGACTCGCCTTCCCCTAAATCTTCTGTTTCTCTCACTCTGGGTTGTAGGTGCATGTTTTCCTCATTTGTTCTTGAGTTTAAGAAACAGTGCACACAGCCTGTGTCCCAGGCACTGTTCTGGGCTCCAGTGAAATCAGTTAAGAACCACTGCCCCCTTGAAGAGAGAGCTTCCATTCTCTCACAGCCTGGCACGTGGTAGGTATTTGTCAATTTTGTCTCAGCACGAGCTGTGCTATTTATGTATTTTACAAAAGTAAAACAGAAAGGAAAAGGTTTAAGATTTAAACACAAAACAGTTGAGGCAAGTTGTAAATACATAAAAAATGAAAAGGACTTTTGAAGGGGGTGTGGTAAGAGGAAGGCTGCATTTAGGGAGAGAGCTTTGCAGGAAAGGGGGCTAGTGAGGAATTCCTGAGGGCAGGGTGCTCCATTCCGAGTTGTTAGCTTAATGTAAACCCTTTCCATCTTCCCAGAGCTTCAGGTGTGACAGCTTTGCACAGTGACGGTACAGTGAGGGGATTTGTAAAGCTATGATGTCCCCGGCCAGAAGACAGCGTCGTGACAGAGGCTTGGTTCTAGGAGTCCCCAGTGAATGATACTGAACTGACTCTGGGGCCCTTTGGGCAAATCTGCACTTCCTGAGTGCAATCGAGGTAACCCTAGCAGAACGGGGAGGGTGACATCTGGGTCACACGCACGTGGCAGATAATGTGTGTTTAATAAACTTCTCCCATTTCCTGTAAAGACTCGAGAACAATTTTGGTTCTTGGTTGGGCTGGGACAACCCACTATTCATCCATTGCTTTCAGGTCTCAGCTGCTCTTCATGGCTCCTCCCTCACCTAACTCTTAGGTTTCAAATACTAAAAAGGCTGCTGGCCTTACTCTGAGCTATGCTCCACCGAAGTTCCTGCCCTACTAGCCTGCCCTGCTTTCCTCCTCTCCATCAGCAACAGAATTTGGACCATTCACACCATTCACACCGTTCTCGGGATGAAAAGCAGCATGAGGGTAATGTATCCGGAAGGCCCCTAACACTACGTGTTTGTGACCTGGCCTTGAGATGGGGCTGAGAAACTGACCCATCAGCACAGACAGGCACTACAGTAGGGCAGATGGAACCTTGTTTGTTGTGGTAAAACAAAGCAGCTGATTTTTTACTGGGGAGGTAGGAGTGAGTAGGTGGGAAAGCTTGGGGAGGAGGGTGAAGAACAGGAGGTACAGAGACACCACATCCCTCAAACCACCCATCAGGGAAACCATAAAACACATGGGCCTGCCTTTCGAGCTTTGCCTAGGGTCTAGGGATTGGTTTCCAGCATTATCGCTAACAGGCTCGTGCTCTATGAGCCTGGACCAGAAGTAATTTCCAACTAGAAATTGTAATTACTTTTCTCTTGGTCACTAGTTTATGAGAATCAAATCCAAAACTGACTTTGCCTCTAGTCTTCATAAACTCTTACCGCAAAGAAGTGCTGGCAGATACCTTCTATCCCTGTTATCTGACTCTGCTATTTTCTTTCCGGCCTGCCTCCTCCCACTCCCCACAGTTCACGTCCCCCTTTCTAGTCCTACTCAACCAAGATTATATTAGATATTACATTATATCATAACGGCCATTTCATTCCTCTCTCCTAACCCCATGGAAGTTTCTTTCAGAATTGGCTCCTGTCTTTTTGGATCTTCCACAGAGCCTAACAGGTACTAACTACTAGCTTGCTAGCTGATTGTCAGTGAATACTGCCCACCTGTCATAAAATTCTAAGTATCACACTTCTCTAAAGGCCCTAAGACAGAACATTTCCTCATCTCACAAAACTCCCAACACTGTTCAGTATAATCTCAGAGTTCCTGAAGATTGCATGAAAGTGCATGGAATCAGGTGGGACTACGAAAGTCAGGATCCATGTCCCCGCTTTGGAGTCCCCAGCACCACGGCCTGAGGTAAGATAAAAAGAAAGTGGGTAAAAGCCGCCAAGTTTGAAAACCACAAATTTTAAGCATTGTAGGTACTCCTATGACACACAGTAGAACATCTGACATTCAGAAGCTGGGCCACTGAGTTATGTAAGTCATGCTAGAAAATACGCATTTGTGGTCTTATGTTTAAATCCACACAGCAATGAATAAGAATTCAAAAAAACATGGTGCATTAAGTGGTCTTTATTGAGATTTCACATTCGGTTATCTTCATTATCAGTTCTTCAGTTAATTATACAAGTATGATAAGTTATTTTATATCTGACGTGGGAATTTAAATGTAAAATAAATACAAAATACATTTGTGGTTTAATGAACACTCAGTGAAGCTTTTTTTTTTTCCTCTGAGGTATTCCTTTCGGTCTGGTTTTATCCCAGATCTTTCTTTTTACTTCCCATAGGAAAAGTCTATTAAACCACACAATGGATCTGGAACCAATGACCTTGAGTTTTAACTACATTAGACGTATTTTTTGATCTCATCATACAACACCAATACGAAAGCTCCGCCCATGCCTCTCAACACATTGGACCAGGCACCTTTGAAGAAAGCCTTGGCTCCTTCGTCTTTTGCAATCTTCCTCCAGCAGTCCACCGTCCCAGTGTACATAATATCCGCTGTGGAAACAAATGTTGGTAAGGATTCTGCAATTCTGGAGGAAAGAGGCTTTTCCTCTGCAAGACACTTATACACAGTGTTAGGAAAGTCAGTCACTTGAGCTCTAAGCCCCAGCTTCATGTGGTGTCCAGCTAGACACCCTCTTCCTTGCATAACTGTCAGTGTCTCTTGTCAATCCTGCTCCTTCCACCCAAAATCAGGTAAAGAACTAGGGCAATGAACTAGCTAACTCACACATGGTCAGACCATAAAGTGGGAGGGGATGGGGTGAAGTGGAAGTTCTAACCTGATGGTCCCCCTTTTTATGGATGAGAACAGAAAATCTTATGGGCAGAGTCTCAGATTATATTGCCCAACACTGTTAAAAGAGATACAACTATTAGGCTGAAGCAAATGGAACTATTATTTGACTTTTTTTTTTTTTTTTTTGACAGAGAGGTCACAAGTAGGCAGAGAGGCGGGCAGAGAGAGAGAGGGAGAAACAGGCTCCCCACTGAGCAGAGAGCCCGATGCGGGGCTCGATCCCAGGACCCTGAGATCATGACCTGAGCCGAAGGCAGAGGCTTAAACCACTGAGCCACCCAGGCACCCCAATATTTGACTTTTTGATGTTAAAAGTGGCAATTTCATGTTTCGACCTATGGAAGCCAAAATGGCTTCAGGCCATGTCACCCAACAAAAGCACCGTCTCCCAAAAGCAGTATTTTTTTTTTTTTAAAGATTTTATTTTTTATTTGTCAAAGAGGGAGAGAGGGATCACAGGCAGACAGAGTGGCAGGCAGAGTCAGAGGGAGAAGCAGTCTCCCCGCTGAGCAAGGAGCCCAATGTGGGACTCGATCCCAGGACGCTGGGATCATGACCTGAGCCGAAGGCAGCTGCTTAACCAACTGAGCCACCCAGGCGTCCCCCAAAAGCAGTATTTTTAAATAAATTAGCTAATTAATTAGTTTCCTGTATTTCTGTACCCAGGCTCTAAGGGAAAAGGGCCTATGGCCTCTATAATATTAGATACTTAGTAAAGTTCACCTCGAAATATCTCATTTTTTGATGTTCTTATCTCTGATAGAAACACATTCTTTTCTCTAAAGGAACAGTTGACAGTGTTAAGGGGACTGACTATAAAGCTTCTTTCCTAAGTTCTTATACCACGTAATTTTAACAAGAACAGTGAAGACTGGGAAGAGCCCTGCATAGTATTTCTCTTGGGCACAGAAATGAGAGTTAGACCAGTAGGTGTCAGGCTTACCCCCTTTCCGGCCAGACTGCATCATCATCCTACGGCGGACTGTGTCAAAGGGGTAAGACACCAGCCCTGCGACCGCTGTCACGCTCTGGGCAATCATCCAGCTCACAATAATGTGCACATTCTTGGGGTCAGGCAACATCCCTGTGGGCAGAGGCAAGAAGCCAAATGGCTGTGATGTGATTTCTCTCAGCAGCTCAGCCAAAAGCAAGCAGGGATGGAGAAGAGGCTACTGAACCTCCAACTCCATGCCCTACCCTTCTGGAAGAACCTGCCCCTGTGGGTGCCTCACAACCAGGCAGCCAGCCAAAGCTGGGGACTGCCCTGTGGGTCCAGGGAAGCCAGAGTGGTGCCCAGGGTACAGGGCATGTTGAAGGGGCTCCAAGTTCAACTCGGTCACTGACAGAGCTGTGGCAAGGGGGAGGCAGGCTCCCCTCCTTCCTCTCTGAATAACTCAAGGCCAGAGTTTACTTCAGTAGAGGACAAGGAGACTCCTTTCGCTATTTATCCACACCACACCACCCGTTCAGAAGCATCCGTTTAGCTCAGGGACTAGGAATAAAACCAAGATTATTAATAAATATCCGGTCCTTCGTGAGTTAGACCCCTGGGGACCTTCTTCCTCCCCACTCCACACCCCCTGAGGCCCCTCTCTCACCCTTGGCAGTATCATAGACTCCAAAGTAGGCCGCTCTGTAGATAATGATGCCCTGGACAGAGACGCTGAAACCCTGGTAGAGACCCTTCAGGCCATCAGACTTGAAGATCTTGGTGAGACAGTCACCCAGACCACTGAACTCGCGCTGGGCGGCACCCTTGCCCACATCGGCAGCCAACCTGGTCCTGGCAAAGTCCAGCGGGTAGACAAAGCAGAGGGAGGTGGCCCCAGCTGCCCCACCGGAAGCCAGGTTACCGGCAAAGTAGCGCCAGAATTGCTTATGCCGGTCCACGCCCCCCAGGAAGATCTGCTTGTACTTGTCCTTGAAGGCGAAGTTGAGGGCTTGGGTGGGGAAGTAACGGATCACGTTGGCCAGGTTACCCCTCCAGAAGGAGAGAAAGCCCTGCTCCTTGGGGATCCTCACCACACAATCAATGATCCCTTTGTACTGCTTCTCGGCACTGATCTGTTTGCTGGCATGCTGGACCTGCGAGGGGGAGGAGGTGAAGGGAGGGGTGGATTGGGTGAGGATGGCCAGAGCAGAGGGAGAAGGAAAGAGGACAGGAGCAAAGGAACGTTTAAAACTCTTTGAATTTCTTTCTTAAAAAAAAAAAAAATATATCTATGGGGAAATCAAGCAGATATTAACTAAAGTTCGTCAGCTACTGGGATAACAAGCCAAAAAATCTGCTTTTGCCTCAATTATCAGGGCACTTGAGAGAAAAGGTTCTTCCCCAAATAAACTGAAAAGACTCCACTGTAAAGAGTCATTTATGGGGGCGCCTGGATGGCTCAGTGGGTTAAGCCGCTGTCTTCAGCTCAGGTCATGATCTCAGGGTCCTGGGATCGAGTCCCGCATCGGGCTCTCTGCTCAGCGGCGAGCCTGCTTCCCTCTCTCTCTCTGCCTGCCTCTCTGTGTACTTGTGATCTCTCTCTGTCAAATAAATAAATAAAATCTTTAAAAAAAAAAAAAGAGTCATTTATGCATTGCCTTTTTCCTAGGTATGAGAACTATGCTAGGGGCTTATCAGGAGATAGAAATGATTAAAGATTCCTGCCCTCCAGGGCACCTGCTCTGATATAATACACACACAATGGACGGGCAGGAGATAATGATGCCTCAGTCTCACTGGATCTCCCTGGAGACCAGGATCTCGGAGGAGTAGATGCTCTCACAGAAGTAAATAAATCCACTGGGTATTAGAGCCTGAAAATTTTCTAGCAAATTATGCAAGTAATTAATTATTGAAGGGTTTGTCGCTGTGAGTGAGCAACTGGGGTTTTTCTTCATGATGATTTTGACTCCCAAATCGAGGAGGCTGAGTTTCTCATCGAGGGGCCCTTGCCTTTTGGGCAAGAAGAGAGACACACGATAGACAGGATGAGAAGGAGGAAGAGAAGTCATAGACCAGACGGCAGACGAAAAGATTTGGGGACGAGGTAAGACAACATGAGTCTATTCTGAAAACTGTTAATCTCTCAAAACCTATTTCTTCAGCTGTAAAATAGTGGGAATAATACCTAAGAGCTTACAGAAAGATAAATGAAATAAATGTCAGCCTACAGCATGATGCATGGGACACAGTATGCGAGGTTTTGGGCAATAATTATTCCGAGGTTTGCACTGTAGAAGGTGGTTGCAGGACAAAAGGTGCAAAGGACCTGAAAATCCAAAGGTGAGGCCGACCTCGGAGGCCTAAGTGGAGGGTCAGTGCCGTCCCAGGAGCGGGCTCTGGCTGGCTGTAACCTACCCGGCGTGGGTTTCCATATATAGACACCCGAACGCTGGGCGCCACCCGACACCAGGAATCTGCCAGGGACGCCGGACCTGCCTCTACGCAGAGGGCACCTTCCCCTTCGCCGTAGGCCGGGGCCCGTGGCCTAGCCCAGATTCGCCGCGGCTGGCCCGCCCCGCTCCGCCCCGCTCCGCTCCGCTCCCCCTCGCAGCCGCAGCTCGCCCGCGTCCCGCGCGCCCTGCCCGCGCCCTGCCGCACCCGGCTCGCTGCGCCCGCGCCCGCGCCCCGCCGTGCCTACCTGCAGCAGCAGTTTGACCCTCTCGATGGGGGCGACCGCGGTCTTGGACACGGCAGCGGCGACGCCGCCGGCCAGGAAATCCTTCAGGAAGCTCAACGCCTGATCGCTCATGGTGACCGCCGGGCGCACAGAGCCTCCGGGAGCCGCGCTCTCGCTCTCGCCTCCGCCCGGCCAGGCACGGCCACCTGCTCTCCGTCCCCGCGCGACGCGAAGGGGCCGCTCGCCTCGCCCCGCAGCCCTCCTTATATGCCCCGCGCGGCGTCTCGCGAGAGGAGGAGGGACCCCGGGGCCCGGCGCGCACCGCGCATTGGCTGGGCAGGTGCCTGGACACCCCCTCGCCGTCCCCCTCCTCGGCAGAGGGCAACCGGGGCGAAGGCGCTTCCGGGAGGCAGGGGTGGGCCGGGGGCTGTGCCTTCAGCTTGGGACGTTTAAAGGGCAAATTCATGTTATCTGTCCCGGCGAGCCGAGGGAACACCGTGTCTCTGCAGCATGTGGGCCGCTGTATTTATAGCACCAGAAGGCTTAGGCTGGGGCCGACCTGGGGACAGAGAGGGGACCGATGCCTCAAGCACGGCTTGCTTTAACCTCGGGCCTGCACGGGACCCGCTCCTGGCCAAGGGATTTCGGGCCGTTTTCTTCTTCCTTGCAACCCCGTCTGTCCCTCACCGCGTTCCCTGCTTGGATGGCCTCTTCGGAGTTGTGTGCGCTCGCAAATAAATTAAGATCCTCCAAAATAAATGCTAACGTCACTCGATGCTGTGATTAGCTCATAATCTGGCAACTTGCCCCAATCCCCTCTTCCCTCCATTCAGTCCCTCAATCATTCATTCTACCATGAAATACTTAACGGCCCTGGCCTCCAGCGCCACCAGGAGAGGGGAAAGCCCGAGTGCAAGTGCACGGGCGCAACGGGGGCCTTACAATGGGCCTTACAGGACGCTTCTTTTGTAAATCCCATAAGCCCTCAATGTGCTGCTCCGCTGTCAACAGAATCTGGGGACATATTCTGGGCAGAATGTTCTCCGGGCGGGTGGCGCATTCCCCGAGGGTCAGTGCTGTTCGCCTTCCCATCTGAGCAGCTGGGAGACTGGGAGTCAAGTAAGAGAAGGTCGTATCCTTGTCTGTGTTTGCCAGTTCATGCTAGGCACTGAGGACTGGGGAGGCTCCTACAAGTTTCTTCCCAATTTTGTATATTTGACAAAGTTTATGCATTTTTTTTCATAAGCTTGCTGATGAGTGAGCAGCCTTTCATGTTAACTGTTAATTGAACAGCAGCTGTCTGACACCCGGGGTACGGAGCCCTCAGTAGAGCAGAGGTCACTCGTCAGGTGCCAGGACCACGAAGGGTATGCATTTATCTGCGGCTGGGCAGGCTAGAGTCCAGATATCTAGGCGAGCCCCGTGAAAGCTAGCAAATGCAAGTTTACCAAGGTCGGAGCAGGCAGAAGGTCAAGAATTCAGCATTAATAGAAAAGCCATTCGAGCATTTGTTCAACAAGCCCTGCATCATTTACCCTGTACCAGGTACAAAGTTTGATTTGGCGGATTCACTTTGAGTAAGAGATGGTTCAGTGTCCCAAGAAACTTACAGTTTCTTTGTGGATGTACCTGTCCCTAAGTCAGCTTTATTTCTTACAGCTTTCATGGATCAAACTAATCCACATAATAGCTGGCTTCCATTCTGTTACTGTTGAGCAGTTGCCTAAACATTTCACTTTGTGCATTAGAGATGTTTCTTGTTTTCTCGATGAAAAATAATGCTGCTACGTACTTTGCACAAATTTCACTTTCCCTTTATGATTTTCCCTTCTCATTTCTGTTTTGTAAAATGGAATGGGTAGATTAAATATTTTAAAAAGATTTTTTGCTCTTGCTACGTATTGAGAAGTTGCTCCTCAGAAAGAACGCAGCCCACCAGCAGCGTCAAATGGTCACAGATCCTCCCCCAGCACTGGCTTTTAAAAAAGCATCTTTTAGTTATTTGTGCCGTTTTATGAGTTCTAATTTGCGCTCCTTAATTGCTATGGAACTGCACGTATCCCGTGTGATCTGATTTAGTTTGCCAGGGTTTTCCTTGGGTATACATTTTTTTTTTTAAAGATTTTATTTATTTATTTGACAGACAGAGGTTACAAGTAGGCAGAGAAGCAGGCAGAGAGAGAGGAGGAAGCAGGCTCTCCACAGAGCAGAGAGCCCGATGCGGGGCTCGATCCCAGGACTCTGGGATCATGACCTAAGCTGAAGGCAGAGGCTTTAACCCACTGAGCCACCCAGGCGCTCCTGGGTATGCATTTTTAATCTTCCTTGACTCTTGACTACCTGTGGTGTGAAAGCAGAGTATTTATATTTAAAATTCTTTACATATTTACAGCAATAAATGCGTGTTATACACGTTTCGTTTTGTTGTTTTTCTTTTGAGATTTTTTATTACATTCTTCTAGCAGTGTTATTTATTTAAATATGAACAGATCCGGGGCACCTGGGTGGCTCAGTGGATTAAGCCGCTGCCTTCGGCTCAGGTCATGATCTTAGGGTCCTGGGATCGAGCCCCGCATCGGGCTCTCTGTTCTGCAGGGAGCCTGCTTCCTCCTCTCTCTCTGCCTGCTTCTCTGCCTGCTTGTGATCTCTGTCTGTCAAATAAATAAATAAAATCTTTAAAAAAAATAAAATAAAATAAATATGAACAGATCCATATGATGACATACTTCATGTTCTGATGTAAATGTATCTTTTGTAGATACAGTAGTCTATTTGCCCTACTGGCCTATTTCCTTCTACTTCCTTTTTTTTTTTTTAAGATATTATTTATTTACTTGAGAGAGAGAAAGCATGAGCACAGGTGGGGGTCTGAGGCAGATGCAGAGGGAGCAGACTCCCTGCCAAGCAGGGAGCTTGATGTGGGGCTCGATCCCAGGACCCCGAGATCATGACCTGAGTGGAAGGCAGAAGCTTAACTGAGTGAGCCACCCAGGCGCCTCTCTTTCTACTTCTTTTTATCTAATTTCATACCATACCATTCTCAGGTATCCCAACACTAATTTTTTTTTTTTTTTTAAGATTTTATTTGAGAGAGAGAACACACACATGGGCAAGGGGACTAAGGAGTGGAGTGGGAAGAGACAGAACCTGAAACAGACTCCGTGCTGAGCATAGAGCCCAACGCAGGGCTCAATCCCATCACCCCCCTGAGCCTAAACCAAGAGTTGGATGCTTAACCAACTGAGCCACCCCCACAACTCTAATTCTTAAGCAGATATTTTCTTTTCTCCATTATTTGCTTTGGGTTACTAATTCTGGTTTGTCATATATTGTGTTCTTACAATAGCTTTAATTAATGAAATCACCATACCATGACTCATTTATTTGATCACTGGTCTTTAAAAAAGAACAACTTACATGTGATTCTATAACCACTTGAAAAACAAAAGGTTTTGTCTGCTTCTACGTCTGGATTTATTTTTACTGTCAAGTGGTTCAATTAGTTCAATATCACTAGAAGATTTTTAACAGATACTAAAATTAAATTAAATATTATCATACTAATTCAGGAAGTATTACCATCTTTGTTGCATTTGATTTCACCAATCACAATTTCTTCTATTTTCTAAATGGAAGATATGATATTTCTCCTTGGCTTCTGTCCAATTATCCCGTCATGTAGGGCAAGCTGTAGCTGGAATCCTTGACAAGAGGTTTTCCAGGGAAGTCTATATTCTGTCCTCTCCCTCCATGGACTTTCTCAGAAAAGAGAGGCCTCAGATGCCCTCAGGAGCATGAGCTGACTGTGATCACAAGATCCAGGTATCACTTACACAGGCAGGGGAGAGAATCGCGCTCAGCAGAACATGTGTCTACCCACCAATTCCAGCACTCAGTGGCTTTCTGCCAGCATGAGAATGGACAAGGCATCTGGGAGATCAAAGAGAAAACTTTGCTTTCAAATATGGCATGGCATCCTGGAGGCCAGGGGATCCGGGGGGACCTGAGAGGAGGGTATTGGGCTAGTCTTCATTAATTTTAGTAGAAACTTTTTAAAGTCTTCAATCTTTTACCAAGCTGGGGATAGAGAAAGGGATCTGTTAAAGAGTAAAAGTCATAAGAAATAAAGAAAAAACACTTAAGGATTTGTTCATAGAGGTGATAATGTGTGTAGGTATAGATCTGAAATTGTTACTAATTAGAACATGTCCTTACTTTGTGTTCACGTGGTAAGTTTCAGCAGTAAGCAATGAGGAGTGAATTCTGAAAATTTATTTTTTTTGATCATATAAGACCACAGATGAATTTCTGAATTTCATTCAAATAGACACATTCGCAATGATACATTGTTTTCAAAAAGGCAAAACAAAATAAATGTAGTATTCCTCTGCAATTCCTGCTCAGGGTAGCTCAGCTAATAAAGACAATACCTTAATTAACAAGTTCTTTATAATCAGGTGTCATTATAGTAAAGTTGAACATACACACCACATACCTTCAGAAGTCATGAGAATTCCTTCAAAATGCTTCAACTACCAATTCCTATTTTAGCTAATGCCAAGCAAAACTATGAAACTACAAAATGTGTCCTTTTTTTTTTTAACCCATTGTTCATTCTAGAACCTTCTTACCTTTAGTCGTCAGCTCCTTGGGTGTGCGTTTTCCTCTGACTTTTCCACATCAACGTAGAAATGATCTGAACCACTAACACCTAATTTATTTATTCATTCACTCACTTTTTTCTTTTTCAAAATCCTTCAACAAGCATTAATGCATTCTCACATTAGACACTGAAAACTTCGGGAAAATCAGAAAGTTAAGATTATTGTCCTAGAGACACTAATGTCTGGTGTCTACATGATGATTCCCGTGCTGTGGGCTACAGGGTCCAACCGGGTGTCTCATTGTCCTCCCAGCTGAATGACTTTCAAAGGGGTACTTCAGTCACAGTCTGTCTTTTTAACATTTTATGCATGCTTAAGAAACAAAAAGTTTGGTTAGAAAGATTTTAGTCACTATTATTTAAAGGATGTGATTTCCGATGGCAGAGGAGTCCCTGAATCATTTAAAACAAAAAAACGTGGTCAGAGAGAGGGACTTCTCCCAGAAAGGCCTGATACCTGGAGAAAGGGGCTCAGTGGTTGCGGGAGGCAGGGAGCTGGGGCACTCTCCAGCCCCCACTAACACAGGTAGGACCCCCCCTTTGCTAAAGAGAGTTCCATAACTTCTCTGCTGTTCATAATCTTAGCATCCCCTCCTTACTTTATCCAAGACTCCCAAAAGAATATTTGGTATTTTATTGGACAATTAAGCTTAATTTTATGGGTAGTAATAACATATCCGACTCTAACTATCTACCTTCCACGTTGACACATCTGGTTTCTGACTTGCATTCTTTGTGAATAAAGCTATTACTCACCTGGAGTTGACTTGATTGATTTTTAAGAACCTTCTGGGGGCGCCTGGGTGGCTCAGTGGGTTAAGCCTCTGCCTTCGGCTCGGGTCATGATCTCGGGGTCCTGGGATCGAGTCCCACATCCGGCTCTCTGCTCTGCAGGGAGCCTGCTTCCTCCTCTCTCTCTCTGCCTGCCTCTCTGCCTACTTGTGATCTCTGTCTGTCAAATAAATAAATAAAATCTTTAAAAAAAAAAAAGATTCTCTCTAAAAAGAACCTTCTGAAGTGGCTTCCCTAGTATTTAGTGTTTCATGCGACTTACCAATAATTTTTTTTCCTAAGTTTTGTTTAAATGACCTCTACACCCAATGTGCGGCTTGAACTCATGACCCAAAGTCGAGAGTCACCCACCCTTCTAACTGAGCCAGCCAGGTGCCTCCTCACCAACCCACCATTTTTAAAAACACTTCACCGAATTCTGTATGTCTGTCTCTGACCTGTATACTAAAATACCACACCTCTCTTTTTTCTGATTCGGGAGCCCCTCTGCTTTCACTTCATCGACAGGATAATCCCTGTTACTATTAAAATCAACGTGTCATAAATGGTATCAGTGAGACCATTTTTGCTCCTCAGCACGGTTGAGTAACAATATTTTGCTATTTTAACACATGAGGTTTTTTTCCCTATATGCTTGCTTTTATCCCACGATCCTTTTCTCATGCAGCTAGACAGACATTCTGTGCCATTGCTTCAAAGGAAAAAAAAAATTCAGGGGCACCTGGGTGGCTCAGTCGTTAGGTGTCTGCCTTCAGCTCGGGTCATGGTCCTGGGGTCCTGGGATCAAGGCCCACACCCAGTTCCCTGTTCAGCAGGAAGCCTGCTTCTCTCTCTCCCACTCCTCCTGCTTGTGTTCCCTCTGTCTCTCTCTGTCAAGCAGATGAATGGAATCTTTAAAAAAAAATGCAGAAAGCAAAGAAAATGAAAACTATTCTTGGCATTAGAATTTCCAAAAGAAAGGTTTCAAGTATAAACAGTAGATTTGGTAGAACACCTGAAGAAGAGCGAATTTTCCTGCCCACCCCATCCTTCCAAAGATTGCAACAAGTTTTCCCAAACCTGGAGAGAAAGGAGGTATGTTAGGGAGAAAGCAAGGAGTGAGATGTCAGTGTGGGTCCTTGAGAAACAGGGGTGCTGTACTTTCCCCCAGCTCAGAGAGGCAGCAAGAAGCCAGGAGATAAGGGACTGGGTGATGTGTTAGTACCCAGGTCAGAGACAGAGTTCATCCAAGTATAAAGGAACAAAAGAACAAATTCCAGTACCTGTAGTTTAGTCTGCCTGTGTGAAGGACCCTGCATAGCCCCCGTGAGTTTCTCCTGCCTCACTGTGGCCCAGGAGCAGCGGAATAGCATTTTGTATCCAAGGACAACCAAGTTAGCTGAAAACAAGCCAGACCTGGAGAGCCTCATGTTTAGAAATGAGGCAAATGTCAAGAATGACCTTGACAGAGCAGTGACTGAAGACCAGAAGGGGATAAGGACCTGGCAGCTGATGCCGGCATGCATAGGTGAAAATCCAGACCATACGCCCCTCCCTTCCCATCTTCATAGAAATCCCTGGGATTTATATGCAAATCACTGCCAAAGTCAAAGAGAAAAAGGGACCCAAATTGCTTTCACCACATGGCAGAAAGGAGTCTCTTCATAGAAATTAAGTTGTCTTGCACAGTTGAGTTCCTGGGCCAATATTTGTGCTTGCCATATAGTATTTTCTTAGTTTTAAGAGAAAATATACCAAAGACATATCATAATTTTGGAAATTCTTTACTGTTGCTTGGTCCATCAAGCACATTTATTATTTTAAGAAGGAGACACAGACTTAATTGACAGAGGGAGACAGAGAGAGATGGGGGAGGGAGGAACTTCAGGGCTATAACTAGAGTTACAGAAAACTATGGTTTTCATTGTCATGCTCTATGAAACTCCAGCTAATGCATTTCTGAGAGAGAGAGAGAGAGAGAAGGAGCCTTGGGGGCGGGGGGAGAGGCAGACCAAAGGAAGACAATGAATCCTAAGCAAGTTCCATGATCAGTACAGACCTCCATCTCCCTGAGATCATGACCTGAGCCGAAATCAAGAGTCAGACACTTAGCCAACTGAGCCACCCAGAACCCCCACCCCAGCTTATGCAGTTTTTAAATGGCTAAACTAAATAGGTAAAACAATTTACTCTTTTAACATAATAGGTGTTCAGTAAATGCTGTTCAATCAGTAGGAAATAGTGTGCTTCAATATCTAGTGCAACAGTTCTCAACTTTTTCCAGTAATGGAGCACATTTAACCCACCATAGTTGTTTTGGAACAGTATGAAATACAGATTTACAGAATTTCATCATATAAAGTAGGAGGAGTAATTATACTAGCAGAAATTGGACTGTACCAATAATCTGCCATATGAAATCATAGCCACGTTAATGGTTGGCTTATCAATTGCTCCTTGTAGCTGTGTCAAATTCTCCTTTACATATTTTAGGGCTTTAATTTTAAAGAAATACAAGATTTGAATTGTTA
The DNA here is from genome assembly GCF_922984935.1 of Meles meles. Classification (NCBI taxonomy): domain Eukaryota; kingdom Metazoa; phylum Chordata; class Mammalia; order Carnivora; family Mustelidae; genus Meles; species Meles meles. The sequence goes on from NC_060067.1 coordinate 194,867,462, forward strand.
TACCTTCTTGGCAAATTTAACTTTTTTTTTTTTTTTAGATTTTTTTATTTATCTGACAGAGTGAGAGATCACAAGTAGGCAGAGAAGTAGACAGGCAGAGAGAGAGGGGAAAGCAGACTCTCCACCGTGCAGAGAGCCCGATGCAGGGCTCTATCCCAGGACCCTGAGATCATGACCTGAGCTGAAGGCAGAGGCTTAACCCACTGAGCCACCCAGGTGCCCCCGCAAATTTAACTTTTAATTTTAAGTTGTGATCCTCTTTGTCTGAAATAATGTTTTCATCTTGAAGTCTTTCCCCCCAGGTGTCATTTGGTCTGTATTCTCCTAGTTTATCTTTTTCTAACCCTTTACTTTTCTCCATTTTGTATGTTTTATGTATGTTCCCTGTAAACTTCCATATTTTTTTTCTCTCTTTCTTTTTTTAAAGTTGATACTTTTATTCTTTTAGTTAGAGAGTTTGGATCCATTTCCACTTATCATGATCATTGATATGTTTTAAATTTTATGTTGAAATAATTATAGATTCAAAGGAAGTTGCAAAGGAATTACTACACATATTTAAAATGTTTATCACTTTATTGTGTGCTTTCTGTTTGTCTTCTGAGTGTTTTTGAAAGTCATCATTTCATTCCTTACTTTCCATGACTATCCCTTGTCAATCACCATATATTATCTTAATTACTTATTAAGGTATTAATAACACCATAGTGGTTATTAATGATTTTGGGTGGCTATAATACCGTCCCAGTTCAAGATTACCACGTTTCCCTTCTTGGCCTATGTAAGGACTGGGCATCTCTTGCGACCATGAGGAGTTTATTCACCGCTGCAAGAAACACTAAAGTCAAATTAACGAGGTTCACGCAACTGTTTAATAGGCATAGCTTGCCACAGAGAAGTTGTGCTCTGAAATAATTGTTTGCATTTCATAACATTATTCAATGTAGCCACTAGGGGGAGATCATATGTAGCTGTTCTAGGTCTCTGATTTTTATTAAAAACCTGTCAATATTACAGAAACTAGGAAATCTCCCTACTTTTAAAAAGACATACACATGAAGCCTCAAAATATTAAACAAAAATCATGAAGTCAAAGCAGTGATTATCATATGGGAAAAGAAAGCAAGACTCGAGTAGGTGCCTGCCGCAAGAAATACACTTTAAACATAAGACACAAGTAGGCTAAAAGTAAAAAGATAGAGAAAGCTGTAACAGAAAGAATGTCATCAGGGGTGAAGAAGGTCATTTCATAAAGAGAAAGGTGTTGGTTCCTCAAGAGGACATAACAGTCCTCTATGTTTATTCATCAAAAAACAGAGCTTTAAGATACATGAGACAAAAATTGATAGAATTGCAAGGAGAAACAGATCCACAATTACAATTAGGGATTGCCGGTGCGCCTGGGTGGCTCAGTGGGTTAAAGCCTCTGCGTTCGGCTCAGGTCATGATCCCAGGGTTCTGGGATGGAGCCCCGCATCGGGCTCTCTGCTCTGCGGACAGCCTGTTTCCTCCTCTCTCTCTCTGCCTGCCTCTCTGCCTACTTGTGATCTCTGTCAAATAAATAAATAAAATCTTTTAAAAAAAAAACAATTAGGGATTGCCATCTCCTTGTGTTCATTTCCTAGGGCTGCTTTATCAAATTTGCACAAACGAGGTGGTTTAATACAGCACAAATTTATTTTTTCACAGTTCTGGGAGCTAGAAATCCAATATCAAGGTTTAGAAGAATAAGAGATCAATGCACAAAAATCAATTGTATTTCTATATACCAGCATTAAACACTTGGAAATTCAATTAAGACATAACATTTACAGGCCACCTGGGTGGCTCAGTGGTTAAGACAGCGCCTCTTGATTTTGCTCAGGTAGTGATCTCATGGTCCTGAGACCAAGCCCCAGGTCGGGTTGGCTCAGAGGGGAGGCTGTTCAGGATTCTTTCCCTTTCCCTCTCCCCCTGCTCTCTCTCTCTCTCTCTGAATTAAATAAGTAAAACATTTTTTTAAAACAACATTTACAGGGGGCGCCTGGGTGGCTCAGTGGGTTAAAGCCTCTGCCTTTTGCTCAGGTCATGATCCCAGGGTTCTGGGATCAAGCCCCACATTGGGCTCTCTGCTCTGCAGACAGCCTGCTTCCTCCTCTCTCTCTCTGCCTGCCTCTCTGCCTACTTGTGATCTCTATCTGTCAAATAAATAGATAAAATCTTTAAAAAAAAAACACATTTACAATGGCTTAGGAATACTTAGGAATCAGTTTGACAAAACAGACTCAATGCAACCCTGATCAAAATCTCTGCAAGCTCTTTTGGGTGTAGAAATGGACAAGCGAATTCTATACAATTGATGTGGAAATGCAAAGAACATGGAATGCTAATAGAACGTCCCGGTAAGGAGAAGATCTGTTTAGCTATTCTAACCTTCCGGAGAAGCTGGGTAGAGAGGTGCACAGCGAGTATTATTTGTTTTCAGAAAACAGAAACAGCTAGATTGGTGGTAGAAAGGGTTTCTGCAGTAGGACCTGCTGCCTAACTGGGCCAATCTTGGCTGTTTGGCTGATTTACCCAGAGGGGAGCGGGATGATTTGCTTAACAGGGGAAGAGCAAGGAAGGGAGCTATCGCAGATTAACCCCTTCTCCTGCCAGGCCCATTCCTGGGGTTCCGAGGACCCCAACGTCCGTGTCCCGGCCACCTACCCGGCGCCGCGACCAGATCCCGGGCGCGTTCGGGGGCAGCTCGGGCCGGGGGTGTCCCGGGGGCGGGTCCGCGCTCTCGGGCTCTCTCCTCGGCCTGGGGAGAAGCGCGGTGCGGAGGGCAGGCTGCGCCCTGGGCCGCGGCCGGTGGCAACCTCCAGCCGGCGGCGAGTGGGGCGCCCGTTGCGGAGCCCTGCGCCTCGCGGCTCCCCGGGACAGACACCAGGGACTCCAGGGACAGCAGCCGAGGCTGCGCGACGAGGGGCGTGATCGCGGGCAGCGGGAAGGGAGTCGGCTCTCTGAGAGCGCTCTGCATACTCGGTGCCTCCTTCTCAACCCGCCGCACCCCAAACCGCCGCAGCAGGAACCCCGACAGCAGCGCGCGGGCTTCCGCGGGTGCTCGCGGCCGCTGGGTGGGGCCGGGCGGGCGGGGAACGCGGGCCCGGGGGCGCCCCCTCCCGCGCGCCCCCTCCCGCGCGCGACTGCCCCTCTCCCACCCCGCCCCCAGCCCAGCGTGAGTGCGCGGCGCGTCCGGGGGCGGCGGACACTGGGGCTCTGGCGTCCCCGCCGTCGGGGGAGACGGTGCCCGGGGGAGCCCGTGCCCGGGGGAGCCCGCGGGAGTCGCGGGCAGGTGAGTGGGCGCGCGGGCGGCTGGCGTCCGCTCGGGTTCGGGGGTTCGGGGGTTGGGGGGTTGGGGAGGCTTGTCCAGCTTCCGTGCGACGCGGGAACACGAGCCTCTCCGCCTCGCTAAACCCAGCGCCCTCCCGGCCTGCAGCAGGTTCCTTCATTAGGTTTGTGAGTCTACCCCGCCCCCCACCCCCGCCTCCCGTAGGACCCAGAGCTCCCCGGACTTAACTCAGCGACTACTTCGTGCGCTCGCTGCGGCCGCGTCACGGTTCGTTCCGCAAGTCCACCTGAGCGAGGCGCTGCGGCCTCTATTTTGCGAGCACCTTTCTCCAGGCCGGTGTGGGAGGCCCCCCTCCTCTCCGACCTCTCTCGGAGCTGGGGCAGGACCTGAGATCCCTCCCCTGGGGCCGGGGCTCAGCCTGCACAGGCGTGCATCCATCCCTCTGCGTGAATTTGATTCATTCCCCAAACGTTCTCCCTCCCTCCCTCCCTCCTTCCTATCTCTCTCGTTTAATCACCAGGCTTTGTGCTTGACAGCAAGGAAACACACGTGGATAAGACCCTGACCCTGCCGTTGAGGAGCTTACAGTGTAGGTCAAGTTGTCTCCTGGGAGGGATGTCTGGCTTTCAGGCCTCCTGCATCACTGGGAAGGGAAAGGCTCCTTACTCTCCCCACGTGCCCTCAAAGGACAGCACTGACCTCCATCCTGGTGTTACTTTCCCCCTTGGAGGCCTTTGGAATGTCTCCCTGCTTCCTGCAGAATAAAGTTTAAGGCGTCAGTTCCCGGCTGGCATTCAAAGCCCTCTCAATCCCTCCCTCCTCTCCAGTCACATTCCCCCTTTAGCTGGCACATGACGGGCCACCCAGCCTCCTAGTTTCTTGACTCAAACAATCTATGTATTTCCATTCCTTCCCAGCCTCCCAGTTGAACTCAAGTCCTCCTTCTCAATGAAGCTTCCAGATAAACTGCCTCTGGTAGGGTTGCTCGCTCCCTCCTCCCATTCCCTACAGCTTTTTTAGTCTTCTCTGCTGGCGACCGCAGCCTCCTTGTAAGTCACCAGTCTGGGTCCCAGGCTCAGGTGGGAGGCCCTGGAGAGCAGCGGCCACATCCTTGTCTTGGCGCTGTGCACAAGCCGATCTCAGAAGGCCCGCATACTGCTTGCAGAGCTGACATGATTGCCTGAATGCTCTGAATGTGCAAGTAGGGAAAATCCAGGAAACCAGCCAGTCTTCAGCTGTCTCCACACAACTGCAACCATAAAATGGACACTTTGTAATTAGTCAATCTGATCCCTGTGTAGAGCCTATCTGCATCATTTAAGCCCACAGTCATCTTATAGGGCCTCGGCTAGGAGATGGATCTGACTACACTAACCACAGTTACAGGTCAACAAGGCACAGACACTTGGCCCTTGGTGTTGCGTTGGGATCAAGCGAAGCCCGTCTTTGTAGATGGCTCTCTCTTTACCCTGCAAGAGGTAACCGAAAACAATCCAGCTTCTTTCCAACCAGAGATACAATGTTCAGTGATCCACAGAATTACTCTTTATTAACATATGATAACCAGCTTTCATAATTTTATCATACTTTGTAATTATAAGGGTTTCTCACTTTATTACATTTCAGACCAGACTCACAAATTACTCCACGAGGCAAGTTATTATCTTTATTTTATATAGATGTAAACTGAAGTCCAGACAGGGCGAGTAGCTTTGGCCAAGCTTCGCACACAAGGAGTAGGAGGGCAGGGCCTCTAGTCCCTCATTCAGTGCCCCCTCCCACGCCGGGAGTAATGGAGATAGCCCTATCCAGTACTATGCATTTAGCCATCCAATTACCCTACCTATTGTACGTGTGTGATTTTTCAGGTGAAGAAAAAAGCAGCACAGGACTTGGAAGACAGATTCAATTGTAATTAAGTTATTTTTCTTCTGCGTAGTTTGAAATATCTGTCAAAATAGTTCCAAGTTTAAAGTTCCAGCTTAAAAGTGATGAGTAGAATTTAAAGGCAATATAGCTCACCAAAACCCTAAGTAGCAAGTGGCGCTTTTGAAGTCAGTTCCCAGAAACTACTCTCTCTAGACTTAGGGAACGAGGTTGTATGGAGAGTTGCAACCATACGAAAATGGTGATACTTGACTGATTTGGGCCTGTAAAACTGCAATTTCATGTAGTCTCACTTAACAGAGATTTTTTAAGTTTATACTCTTGGCAAATTTTTTGCCTGTGTCTTCAGTCCTTCTGGGGGAAATGTGGGGGTATCACTCTGACTAGTCCTAAGAATATTCCCGTGAAAGGAGTTCTCAGGAATAGAGGAAACCTCCTCCTTCGGTGCCTCTCCTTTCTGAACCATCTTCCAATTTATATTGTTTATAATCTGAAAACAAATGAAACTATGAGCCATGAAATCTCTTTCACTCCTCCTGCCCATCACCACACACACACATCTAGTTTCCCCTGGTGTCACTGATGTACCGTAATTATCAATGCAGCTTCCTTTAAAGGGATCCTTTGAGCGGAACTAAGAAAATAAATTTCCCAGATGAATTTACCTTGTGCTTTTCTCTCTAAGCAACAAAGTGCAAGTTAGTAAAGCAATGAATTGTTCAACTCCATGACAGTGTTAATGATTACTAAGCCAATAAAACAGAAAGGTGTCCTTCTGCGTTTCAGGACACAGGTTTGTGTTGTGTCTTGGTAACTTGAGAAAGTTGCTTAACCTCCCTGGATTTCAGCTTCCTTATCTGTAAAATCTGAGTACCTGTGAAGCACCTCTCATGATAGTGTGTGTGTGTGTGTGTGTGTGTGTGTGTGTGTGTAATTAATATGCATAAAATACAGGCTGTGGGTTAAGGTTACTTTCTTCTTTCCTCTTCCGCTCCACATCGCTCTGACTCATGTGGCTAATCCTACCAGTATCTCATTCAGTGTGTGTGTCGTTAGTCTGTGAGTTAAAACCTTAATAGTTAGCAAGAAATGCTCATTCCACAAAAAGCACAGGTATTATCCTTATTTTTTCTGATGGGGAAGCTGAGAACAGAGATGGTAAATAATTTGCATAAGGATAAAATAGAAAAATACATAAAACACTGATTGTTCAGAAATGCAGTAACAGTAACAAATGTACCAAGTATTTACTACCAGTTCAGTTACATAGTGTTTAGTAGGTTCTGTAAGAAACGGCCCATATTGTACAGTTTTATCTTCCTCACATGCCTTGTGGTTAAGATGATTCAACCATGATCTAAGCGCCTGATTAATAGGAAGTGGGACGAACCTGAAGTTTATTTCACACAGATAACAGACTCAGAGAGGTTAAATAACTCGCCCCAAATATTTCAGTCAATAAGAATTAGAATTAGCTTCGGGGCGCCCAGCTGGCTCAGTCAGTTAAGTACCTGCCTTCTGCTCAGTTGTGATCCCAGGGTCCTGGGATCCAGCCACATGTCAAGCTCCCTAGAGCAAGGAACTGAGTCCTCTCCCTCTGTTCCTCCCCCTGCTTATATGCTCTCTCTCTCTCTGTGTCAAATAAATAAATAAAATCTGAAGGGAAAAAAAGTAGAATTAGCTTCAAACTCTTATCTTGGTACTTTTATACATTGATGGAGAGATTACCCATTTGTAGACTTGATGAAGGTAATTATATCAAGAAGTTTAAATATTTCTTTTCTTTGACTCAATTATCCTACTAATGGAAAGTTATTTCAATAAGATCATTGAAAATACAGAGAAAATCTGGATTCATAAAGGTCTTCACTAGAGAGTTATTTATAATAGAAGTTGGAATGATTGTAATAACTACCAGTAGGGAAATGGCTAATAAGCAGTAAAGTGTGGAACTTTCACACAGCCAATGGAATATCACACAGCCAGTAAAATAACCCTTTCCCAAAAGTTTGTAATAACATGAAAAACATTCATATAATAAGGTTAGGTGAAAAGAACAAGGTATGAGGATCTGTCTGTCTGTATAAAACCATATAATAAGAATCTCAGCTATGTTAATAATACACACATGATAAAGAACATGAATACCAAACACCAGAATGTTAGCAGGGATTATTTTTGGGCAGTGTAATTATATTAATTACTTTTTCTTTTACCTTTAATTAAACTGGCTTTTATTTTTCCAATGTTACCACTTTTCTGTAAGGATTATCTGTTGTGTCTGGGCCTGGGTAAGAGAAATAGCTTCCAAAATCATATGTAGCTTGAAGGCCTGGGACCTGTCTCTGTCATGTCCCAGGAAGTACTCAGCATTAAAGACTCAGACTAGGTCCTCCTGCCTCTTACACCAGGGAAGATAACCAGCCTCCGGAGGTGAGAACGGGGCTGGAGTGGAAACCTGGCGAGGATTTAATGTTGATCATTAAAAAAATAAAAATAAAAAAGCAAACCAGCAAAAATGGGAGTTGAAGTCATACTCAAGAATTTAGGCTAAATCGCCCCACTCTGTTTGCAGAATATATTTCTCCGACTCTAAAAGGCCAAGGCTCCTTGACTGTGCTGGGAGGTGGCTGGGCTCCATGAAGGGGGGTGGAGAGAAATTCTTTCTTTTCTTTCTTTTTTTTTTTTTTAGTATTTCATTTATTTGTTACTATTTGAGAGATAGCATAAGCAGGAGGGACAGCAGGCAGGGAGAGAGGAAGAAGTAGGTTCCCCGCTGAACGGGGAGTCCAATGCGGGGTTCAAACCTGGGGTCCTGGGATCTTAATTTCTTACAGGCTGAAACTCCAAGGACTAGATCATGATAAACTCTGAGGAGTTGTACACAGCAAGTAAGGAACCCCTTCCCTCAGGAATTCCTACCCGCTTTGACCATTTTAATAGAAGGCAGGGGGCGCTGATGACATCCTCACAGGTCCATACAGACGTCAAAGGAAAAGCCCCCAAAAGGTGGTCTGCTCTTGACCTAATGAACAAATGAAAAAGTGCCTGCCTTTTATCAGTGTGTGCAAGCAAGCTCAGAATGTTGAAGAGCTTATATTGGAATTTATAGGGTTAATTGTATTACAGGAGGCATTTGTCTTGGACATGCATGGTTTTATGGGTTATCTTCTCCTTTCACATTAATAATGCAAATAATACAATTCAAAAGATCAAGTCAGTGGGAATCTATTTATAGATGTCTGTAGTGGAATATAGTTCACATTTTTGCCAATCCATTGTTCTTTTTATTAAAAACAGGTTCCTGGATCTCACACCATGGGAAAAACACAGAAGATGAAAAAACAACACTCCGGCCAGAATTTAAGGAAATTCTTAATAAACTAGGTTTTCATATGAAGGAAATGGGGTTTGAAAACTTTGGCAGTGGTAACTTTCATTTCATTTTTTTTTTTTTCTTTTAAATTTTACTTACCATGGAACAAATACTGACACATCCCTCTTGGAACTGCAAAGAAAAAGTGTGACATTAATATCAATGAAAACACATCTTTGTATCTTGAATTTGTTGGGCTTTGCATTTAAAGCCAGATGGGTAGTGATTGGAAGGGTCTAAGGGTAGGAGGCTTCCCACCCTCTGCTCTCACTCCTTGTTCCCTTCTCATTTCTGACTCCATGCCCAGCATGGGACCTGGCATATGGTGGACACTTGGTTATTAGTGCTTGTTTCTTTTTTTTTTTTAAAGATTTTATTTATTTATTTGACAGCAAAGATCACAAGTAGGCAGAGAGGCAGGCAGAGAGAGAGAGGAGGAAGCAGGCTGTCCGCAGAGCAGAGAGCCCGATGCGGGGCTCGATACCAGAACCCTGGGATCATGACCTGAGCCGAAGGCAGAGGCTTTAACCCACTGAGCCACCCAGGCGCCCCTAGTGCTTGTTTCTTTTTAAAAATATTTTTTCAAAAAATTTATATTTTAATCTTTTTTTTCCAGCAAATGTGTGTTGAAAGGTTGCGTCCTAGCCCTCCTTTTAATTTCCCCTCAGCTTTTGCCCCTGTCAGCCACATCCCAGCCCCTGTGTTAGACTCAGCTTTGAATTATGGTCAGCTATGGAATAGGTCCGACTTGGTCATCATGAAGGCCATTTGTTGGGGCCCTATTAATTGCCGCACAGTGTCCTAAGCTCTTTATACAAAATATCATTTACTCTCCCTTTTCTGTTTTAGAGAGAGGAAGAGGGGAGGAAGGGTGGTGGGAGAGAGAGAGAGAAAACTCAAGCAGACTCCGTGCTGAGCGAGGAGCCCCATCCGGGGCTTGATCCTATGACCCTGAGATCATGACCCGAACAGAAACCAAGAGTTGGATGCCTCCTTTGCCATACATTGACCATATGTACGTGGGTTCATTTCTGGGGTCTCTGTTCTTGTCTCTTGATCTATGTGTCTGTGTTTGTGCCAGTACCGTACTGTTTTGCTTACAGTGGCTTTGTAGGATATCTTGAAATCTGTAATTGTGGTACCTCCATCTTTGCTTTCTTTCTCAAGATTGCATGGCTATCTAGGGTTTTTGGTGGTTCCATATACATTTTAGGATTGTTTGTTCTAGTTCTATGAAAAATACTATTGATAATTTGATAGAGATTGCATCAAATCTGTAGATTGCTTTGGGTAGTATAGACATTTTAACAATATGAATTCTTACAGTCCATGAGCATGGTATATCTTTCCATTTGTTTGTGTCATCTTCATTTCTTTCATCAGCGTTTTATAGTTTTCAGGGCACAGGTTTTCACCCTCTTGTTTAAACTCATTCCCTGGTGTTTTATTCTTTTTGGTGCAATTGTAAATGGGATTGTTTTATTAATTTCTCTTTCTGCTAGTTTGTTGTTAGTGTATACAAATGGATTTCTGTATATTAATTTTGTATCTTACGAATTTAATCAAGATTTACTTTGGTGTTTTTCCTTCTCAGCAATATTTGAAAGCCATGTCAGAAAAGTACCAAGAATAGAGGAAGAGCAAGAAGATTGATGTAGAGAAGTGGCTGAAAGGCGAGTTCAGGGGAGGATTCAGTAACACGAGAGAATTTGAAAAATATGCTCTAGAAAAAAATATGCAAGGTAAATGTATTTTAAGAATCATATCAAGCCTGAGTGGCTCAGTTGGTTAAGCATCTAACTCCTGATTTTGGCTCAGGCTGTGATCTCACTCATGGTGGTGGGGTTAAGCTCCATGTTGAGCTCTGTGTTGAGTGAAGAGTCTGCTTGGGATTCTCTCCCTCCCTCTGCCCTTGCGCACACCCACTCTCTCTCTCTCTCAAAAAAAAAAAGAATCATACTAGACCCTCATTTAATTATTTTACACTTAAAGATTTTTCAGAATAAAAAACAATACACATTCATTATATAGAAATTAGAACCTACAGAAAAATATACCCAAGAAAATGTAAATCACTTGGGGGTCATCACTATGATCATGTTGATATATTCCTATCTAGTCTTTTAAAAATTAAATAAAAAATTAAGGTTATTCTCAATTATTTTTATTTTGTGTACATAGTTGTAATTATATTGTGACTATTTCAACAAATCATTAGAACTTTAACATGAATTTTGATGTATGCTTAAGATTTTTATGAAATGATGTACCATAATTTAAAATGTTTCATTTTTTCTACTTTACTCTCAACATTCTCTGCTCCATAATTTCTGTCACCAAATGCACGTGGGTTTTTCCCACACCAAACAATTCTCCAGTTCCCTATGGGTACCACCACATGGGTGCCCTACCTTTTAATTCAGTTTTCCTACCTATAGTTAACATCGGGTCCCACACGTGAAGGCCTGAGTCCCACAAGACTCACCTGCCCAACTCCAGACACCAACCTGTGCTTCTCATTAACCAGCCAAAACTCAGAGGTTTTCGTGGCCCCTCCTTGGGTTCAGTAATTTGCTGGAATGGCTCACAGACCTCAGGAAAACATTTACTTACCAGATTGCTGGTTTATTATAAAAGGATACAACCGAGGAACAGGCAGATGGAAGAAATTAGACATTAGACATCCCCATTAGACAAGGAATGGGGAGAAGGGATTCAGAGCTTCCATCCTGTTTGGCCATGCCACCGTCCAGCATCTCCATGTGTCTACCAACTTAGGGGCTCTCCAAACCCTATGCTTTGGGAATTTTTATGGAGGCTTCATTATATGGGCATGATAAATTACTAACTCATCTCCAGGCCCTCGGCCAAGGATGGGAAGTGGGGCTGAACATTCCAAGCTTCTAACCATGGCTTGGTCTTTCTGGTGAGCAACCCTCCTCCTGAAGCTGTCCAGAAGCCCACCAAGATTTGCCTCATTAGAACAGGAGACACCTGTATCACCCAGGAAACTTTAAGGGATTTTTGGAGCTCTACGTCAGGAACTGTAGTCAAAGACCAACTATTAGAACAAAAGAAAATTAGAAATTCTTACCACGGGCACCTGGGTGGCTCAGTGGGTTAAGCCTCTGCCTTCAGCTCAGGTCATGATCTCAGGGTCCTGGGATCGAGCCCCACATCAGACTCTCTGCTCAACGGGATGCCTGCTTCCTCCTCTCTCTCTGCCTGCCTCTCTGCTTACTCGTGATCTCTCTCTGTCAAATAAATAAATCTTAAAAAAAAAAAAAAGAAAAAGAAATTCTTACCACTTAGAAAATTCTAAAGGTTTTAGGAGCTCTGGCCGGGACCCAGGGTTAAAGACTGAAATATATATTTTTAATTATATCACAATATCAGAATTCCCCAACCAGTTCTGGGCATGTAAGTTGTTCCCAGTTATTCACGATTATATTTGTTACATTTAATACTTAAAACAATATATCTCAATTTTTGTGTAGTTTCTTAGGGCAAAAAAATTTTTAAGTATCTTCAGGAATATTGCTCTCAAGAAATTTATACCAATTCACATTCTTACTAACACTATGTATGTACACAGTTTTAGTTTCCCCTGGCTCACGTTGGGTATATTAGTTATCTATTGTGGGTTAACAAAGTAGCCCTTAAAATTTCTCAGCTGCAAACGAGAAACATTTATTATCTCACAGTTTCTGTTGGTCAGGGATCTGAGCTGGGTGTTTCTGGCTCAGGGGCTGTCATGAGATTGCAGTTGAGCTGTTGGCCAGGACTGATGAATCAAGGCTCAACGTGGGGAGGATCCACTTCCAAGTTCACTCACTGGCTGGTGGCCAGACACATTTGTTCCTTTTCACATGGGCCGCTTTATAGGGCAATTCACAACAGAGCAAACAGCCGACTTCCCTCAGAGCTAGCAAGCAAGAGAAAGAGAGCGGCCAAGAAGGAAGTCTCAATCTTCCTATAACTTCATCTTTTTTTTCTTTTTAAGTAGGCTCCACGCCCAACATGGAGCTCAGTGCAGGGCTTGAATTCATGACCCTAAGATCAAAACCTGAGCCGAGATCAAGAGTCAGCCACTTAACTGACTGAGCTACCCAGGTGCCCCTATAACTTTATTTTAAAAGCAATGTCCCATTGCCTTGCCATATTCTGTTTATTGGAGCAAGTTACTGGGTCCAGGCCATACTCACGGGGAGGACATTATACAAAGGCACACATACCATGATCTAAAGGTTGCCTGTCCCAGTACAATTGCCATTCATAGTATTTTCATTTCAAGATAAAGGTTGGCCAGAAATAACCACCCAGTTTTATTTTGCTTTGTTTACCTTTGGTTACCTGTAGAGTTGAACATGTGTTCATTTACTGTTAATATTTTTTCCAGTAAACTGGTATGTACTGAGCATTTACTATGAACCAGACACTGAACTAAGTATTTTTTTTAAGATTTTATTTATTTGTTAGAGAGAGAGAGAGAGAGCACAGGCAGACAGAGTGGCAGGCAGAGGCAGAGGGAGAAACAAGCTCCCTGCCAAGCAAGGAGCCTGATGTGGGACTCGATCCCAGGACACCGGGATCATGACCTGAGCCGAAGGCAGCTGCTTAACCAACTGAGCCACCCAGACGTCTCTGAGCTAAGTATTTTATATTCATTTTCTCATGTAGCTTCCCAACAATTCAATAAGGCAGGCCTTATTATTAACCTTATTTTACCGATGGAAGGAAATGGAGGAAATTGGGGCACAGAGAGACTGGAGTTATTAAAGGTTGCCTAACAGTTAGCAAGGGAGCTCCTCAGTCCATGTTCTTACCACAATCTTATCTTATATGCCTCTCATGCCCGTGGATGTATTTGCACTTTAAACCCATGCACATATCCTCAAACAATATATATGACTCTGTTTTAGCTAATATTAAGGCCTAAAAAATTTTTTTAAAGATTTTATTTATTTATTTGATAGACAGAGTTACAAGTAGTCAGAGAGGCAGGCAGGGAGAGAGGGGGAAGCAGGCTCCCTGCTGAGCAGAGAGCCTGATGCGTGGCTCGATCCCAGGACCCTGAGACCATGAGGCAGAGGCTTTAACCCACTGAACCACCCAGGTGCCCCAGACCTACAAATATTTTTGCCATATCCTGGTTTCCACTGAATACCAGCTTGGAGATTTCTCCATGTAGATATACGCACATGCATGAATTGAATAATATTAACTAATCCGTAGTATCCTGCTGTATGAATGAAATACACCAGTTTCTTTTCCTACTGAAAAGGGTTGTTTGGTTTCATGTTCTTCACAATTAAAGGTAATGATACACCGAACAGCCTTCTCCAGGTTTCCTTGGGCACATTTGCAAGACTTTCTCTAGAGTAGACACCTCCGATGAAATTGTTGGCTGCCAGGGCTCCTGTCTCTCCAAAATGGTTGTGACAGTCTTTTCACCAGTAATGAAGATCAGTTTCGGCTGTGCCTCTGTCTTTGCTGTGTGGGCGTGCTAGGACTGCCTTAACTGAGTAACAGACGGGGCGGCCGAAACAACAGAAATTTATTTTCTCAAAACTCTGATGATGAGAAGTTCAAGATCAAAGTGCTGGTAGCTTAATTTCTTCTGAGGTCTCTTCCCTGGCTGGTAGATGGCCATCTTCTCCCGTGTCCTCACATGGTCTTCCCTCTGTGTCTGTGTCCCCATCTCCTCTTCTTATAAGGACACTAGCCCTACTGGATGAGGGCCCATCCATATGGCCTCCTTTGACCTCGATTACCTTTTTGAAAATCCTGTTTCCAGATACGGTCACATTCTGTGGTCCTGGGGGTTAGGACACCAATATATGAATTTTGGGGGGACACAATTCAGCTTCTGATACTTACCGCCACTTGGGTTTATCAGTCTGATTGGTTTTAAAAATCAACTGAATGTTTGTAAATGATGATGTGTTATTTGACCTGTATCAGCATGTCTATTTTCCCTACTAGACAGTCGTACTTGAAGTTAGGCCCTTTGTTTTATTAATCTTTGTACTCCCCACTGGGAAACCCTAGTTGGCATTTAGTAAATACTTACCATTTGAACTGCATTTTTTTAAACCAACTTGAAGGCATAGAGGCCGGTAGGGTCTATAGGCTTTGCCTGGTTAAGACTCTTATTACCAAAATACTTTTAAAGTTGGTTGTTTTTTTTTTTTTTTTAAAGATTTTATTTATTTATTTGACAGAGATAGAGAGAGATCACAAACAGGCAGAGAGGCAGGTGGGGGCAGGGAAGCAGGCTCCCTGCTGAGCAGAGAGTCTGATGCGGGGCTCAATCCCAGGACCCTGGCATCATGACCTGAGCTGAAGGCAGAAGCTTAACTCACTGAGCCACCCAGGTGCCCCTAAAGTTGCTTTTATTAATTTCAAGATTCATCAGGTACATAGTTGTCATTCAGGTAACTCATTCCCTGACTCAGTTACCCAGTTTGCAGCTTATCAAAGCTCTCTGCTTTTCTGCTTCTTTGGCTATGAGTCTCTGCAGAGCATTTCCTAGATTCTTAGAAATCCCAGTATATCTAGGCAAGGTGGGGACACAGTGCAAGCAAAATAAAAAACCAGCCTAATTTGCTTTGGTTTTTAGTTCTGGCAAATGGATGAATCAGCTGAGTTAAATGAAGACTGAGAATGAACCTGTATATTAAGTTATCTAATTAGAAAAGATACCTGATCTAAGTGTGAAGCATTTGTTTTTATATATTCTTTTATCATTTTATGAATGGTCTAATTTTATAAAACTTTTTTATTATTTTTAGATTTTTTTTTTTTTTGAGAGAGAGTGTGTATGTGTACAAGCTGCAAAGAGAGGAAGAAGCAGGCTCCCCACTGAGCAGGGAGACCAATATGGGCTCTATCATAAGACCCTGAGATCAGGACCTGAGCCAAAGGCAGAAGCTTAACGGGCTGAGCCACCCAGGCGCTCCTGGAGGAAGATCTTTTAATGATTTCCTGAAGAGATCTACTCTTACAAACAGTCCAACCAGCATTAGTTGTTGGACTTCCTGCAAAATTTCCAGGATTGCAGTGATGAAGGGACCATGCACAAAATCCTCTCCACGTCCATGCACAGGTTATACAGACCCTCCACATTGCTCTGATATTCCAGTCCACTAACCACTGATAAACTCACAGGAAGACTCAGATTCCTCACCTCTGCGGGGCTATGTCTCTCTGGAGACCTGTGTTAATGGACATGGGACAGCATGATCTGTAGCTGGTCCATGAGAACGTGGCCTTTGGGACCAAAAGTGCTATAGGAATGAAACTACTCTGTGTTGTTAATAAAATTATTAGAATTATTATTAACATTACTTTCAAAAAAATGAATCAAAATAAAATAAAACTACTTTCACATAAGAACTGGTCTACCTTGGGCATCTGAGTGGCTTAGTAGTTAAGCGCCTGCCTTCGGCTCAGGTCATGATCCCAGGGTCATGGGATCGAGCCCCTCATCCGGCTCCCTGCTCGGTGGGAAGCCCGCTTCTCCCTCTCGCACTCCCCCTGCTTGTGTTCTCTCTGTCCCCGTGTCTATCAAATAAATAAATAAAGTCTAAAAAAAAAACTAGTCTACCATGCCTGACTGAGGAGGTTACACAGTGTCTTGGGAGGATATTCAAGTGCTACTTTAGTATGACTCACTTCCCCCTTAATGTTCCAAACAACTCCTTAATGTTCCCAGTGCCACACTTTATTTTTAGCTTTGGCCTTCTGCAGCACTTGACCTTTTGCCCGGATAGACCAGTGTACTGTGGAGCTCCCACAGCCTCCCATGTTCTGTGCAACACAGGGAGTGTTAGATTATACCTTCTTTGGGAGATCTGCAATCTAGAATGGTCTTTTAGGACAAAATAAAACTGTGTATGCATGCATACACACACACACACACACACACACACACACGCCCCTTTCGTAACACTGCCTTGCATGCCTGGATTACAGTCATTTCTTTTACATCTCTTCTGCCATCTGCGGCAAGAGATTAGTATTATCTTAACATTTATGAAGATATTTGTTAAAGATTTATTTATTTATTTGAGACAGGGAGAGAGAGCATGCAAGCACACACATACACATGCACACAAAGAAAGGGTGAACCAGAGGAGGAGAGAGATGCAGACTCCCCAGTGAGCATGGAGTCCTGTGGAGGGCTCCACTTCACGCCCCTGAGATCATGACCCGAGCCGAAATCGACAGTTGGATGCTCAACTGACTGAGCCATGGCGCCCCTTTACGAAAATATTTTTAAAATGCAGATAAGGGGGGCGCCTGGGTGGCTCAGTGGGTTAAGCTGCTGCCTTCGGCTCAGGTCATGATCTTGGGGTCCTGGGATCAAGTCCCGCATCGGGCTCTCTGCTCAGCAGGGAGCCTGCTTCCCTCTCTCTCTCTCTCTCTGCCTGCCTCTCTGCCTAGTTGTGATTTCTTTCTGTCAAATAAATAAATAAAATCTTTAATTTAAAAAAAAATGCAGATAAGGATCTTGTACCAAAATAGTCATCGTACTTGTTTTAGAATAACAAAAGCTTGGAAACAACATTCAAAAACCAAAGAGTAGTTAGACCGATCATGGAATTTCCAGACAGTGAAGTACCATGCAGACATTAGAAAGGAGTACCACAAATTTTTTTTTTAACTGAAATAGGAAAATGCTAATTATGGGGTATTGAGGGAGAAAACTCGAGTCCCAAACTACAAACGCAGCATGACCACAGCTGTGCCTTTGTGTCATCATGTTGGCCCAGCAGGCCCCTAAACGGGCTCCGTCCAGCAGGCGTGACCCCTACAACCCGTTCTTGGCACCGAGGCCAGAGAGGTCTTTTGAAATTCGAAGCTAATCTTGTCCGTTCCACAGTTAACAGTCTCCACCGAGAGGAGCAACAGCCTTTAGAAAATGTCCGTGCTCATGAACACGGGGTCCAAGACCCTTCGTAATCTCGCCCCTGGTGCCCTCAGCACCTCCTCTCTGGGTGCTCTGTTCCCCCGTCTGCAGCGCTGTTCATGCCATTGGTGAGACTCGGACATCTGACTAGAACGCTGTTGCCTTCTTTTTGCCTTGATATCTTCTCATCCTTTACATCTCAGCTGGGAAGCTTTTCCTCATCCCTACCTTGGCTTGCTTGCTCCTTCTCTACACTTCCATTACTCTCTGTGTGTCCCCTTCTTGTGGAACTTACTTCCCTTAGATGTAATTGTTACTCTCCTTAGCTGTGAGAGCTGGGTCTCTGTCATGTCCATTATTTTGTTCCCGATAGACAGCACCTAGGGTAGATACTCATTAACTGTTGAAAAATAATAGTGAACATATCCGGTAGACAAGCCAGTTAATAGAAATTTTCTCTAAGTCTGAATTTGGGATGGCTTTAGATTTCTTCTTTCTTTTCATACTAAGACAAATTATTTTTTATTGTGGTAAAAAAAATCCATAACATTAAGTTTGCCATCTTAACTATTTTTAGGTGTACAATGCAAGTGATGTTAAGTATCTGTGCACTGCTGTGCAGCTGATTTCTGGAACATTCTCATCTTGCAAAACTGAAACTCTATATCCACTAAGCACTAATTCCCCCTCCTTTTTCCACCATCCTTGGTAATCACTTTCCTACTTTTAGTTTCTATGATTTAGGTACTTTATATGAGAAGAATCATATAGTATTCGTCCTTTGGTGACAGGTTTCTTTTGCTAAATAAAATGTCCTGGAGGTTCCTCCATGTTAAAACAAATTTGTGATATGAACTCTGTAGCTCTATAACTAGAAAAGTCATGTTATTTAGAATCATAGGAGCTTGAGGTGACTCTAGAATTTATCTGGATCAATTTTCCCCCACCCCAAACTTTACTTAGTTCTAGAGGAGAAAGCCAAAAATAGAAAATTAACTCATCCAGGATTAAAGGTTTAATAATGATGAAATTGAGCTCCACAAAGATAAAAATAAGTAGTAGATGTGGGTAGGTCTTTACACAGTTTACAGCACGTTCTCTGCTTTTATTTTCTGCTCAATGTGAGGTGTTTAAATAGAACTTTATTTTCTATTATCCCATTTCCTATCTGAAGTGAAAATCTTCTGCCCAGGTTATTTCTTGGTTCAGAAGGTACACTGAAGTTCTCTATTAGGGATTGTACTTCTGCAATTTTTTTTTCTGTAAAACGCATTCCCCAGGTGGTCCAGATTTTGCATTCTGGGCATGGGGATCCTGTAGGCAGGAAGAACAAAAGGATTCTTTAGGTTTCTGAAAGATTTTGATTTTTGAGCTATGGAGATCTAACAGAGCCGAAGTCACCACTAAAGAACCAGAAATATTTCAGTCCAGAAGCTTGTTACCATGTAACATTCTCTCTTCCTACTCTGAAAAGAGCTCATAAGCTACAGTTTCTCAAATAATTGCTAAAGAGGGTCCCCTTGTTCTCAGTGAGAACTAATACTAGTTCATTAGTTCCCATGTATTTTGAGTCCGTGTGCCTTGGTGTTATGTAGAGACACGTGTAAGACATGTATTTCCTGATGGGAAAAAAAAAGAAAGAATCAGCGACTTTCCAAGTTAAAGGGAAGGGTTCTTCGCAGTCCTGTAGTCAGATCCCCTCATTTTATGTGTGAGAGACTGAAGCTCAGAGAGGGACCCAGAGTCAAACACCTAGCGGGGGAGAATTTGCCTGCTTCTGACCTCCAGGCCAAGAAGGACATCACAGACCCCTTGGACGGAATGTGGGCTTGCTTTGAAGGACACAGAGACTCTCACTCAGCTTGTTCTTTATTAACATTTTATTCTTTTTTTCCCCCGATTTACTTGTCAACATGATTTTCAGCCTTGTCTCAATCTCTGCACTGGTTTTGAATCATGAGGAGAAAACTCCAGAGATTTCTGGCCCACAGTGATTTAGAATAGCTTGACAGTGCGTTCCGACACTGAAGGGATTATTTTTCTTCCCTCCAATAGGTAGAAGCAAGAAAGGAAATTCCAAGCCCCAGCTGAGACTGGGCTGTGTGATATATAATGCGTGTGCCTTGGTTTATGGGAAAGAATGACCAAAACCTGTTCTGGGAGGGATCTTTTGCTTGGTGTGTCCGGTTTTGCTTATGACTGGAAGATAGGAGTTGATTTATGTCTAAGTGTGAGGTTGCACTCACACTTGCAGTCTTTCTAACATAAACACCACATTTTATGTTAGGATTTGAGGGAAGAGAGACTCCCAAATGTTTCACTGTGATTCACCCTTAGAGTACTCTAAAACCCCATGAAAATAACTAGGAATTTTTATTATATGATAGAATGCTTAGCACTTCGTCCTACTTTATGACTTTATAAGTTTCTACTCCTGATGCGAAACTTAGGGAATATACGTGCAAGTAAATAACTGCATTTCTCTGAAATGTAGGAAAAAAATATATCATTACGACACCTTGTTCTGCAGTGCTCGGAGAGACCAAATAATACTATTCTTTGAATAAAAAAATACCCCACCTTATAGCTACGATGCAGAATATGCATAGTAATGTGGAATCTGTTTATTTTAATTAATTTAAAATGCACTGTAACACTTGCTAGATGTGGTCCTATAACTAGCACTATAGATCTAGGTGCTTCAACAATGTAGGCCATAGACAGGGCTCAGGGCTGCTGGGTCCCTGTCATCTCCCACAGTCCCTCAACCAATGTCGGCGCAGAATCACCTAAAATCTTCTTCTCCATTGGGCGGAAATTTTCTCTGCGTTGCTTCCTGAAACATAGACGGTCAGAAGTCCCGTGTTTCTCACTCATGGGTCATCAGATTGATTGCGTACGCATTAGGCACACATCTGGGGCCTGTTTGCAGGACTGTCCTCTCTCCGGAGATAAAAGCTGACATGGACTTCTCACTTATAACACGGAGAGTGGGAAACCCACTCCGGCACACCCAGTGAAAAAATCAACCAACCAAGGTCCAGTGGATGAGCAAGAGGTCTGCAGGCGAAAGGTTGAGGCTCTTTTTTTTTTTTTTTTGACAGAGAGAGAGATCACAAGTAGGCAGAGAGAGGCAGGCAGAGAGAGGGGGTGAAGCAGGCTCCCTGCTGAGCCCAATGTGGGACTCGATCCCAGGACCCTGAGATCATGACCTGAGCTGAAGGCAGAGGCTTTTTTTTTTTTTTTTTGAAGGCAGCGGCTTTAACCCACTTCATAAAGGTCCCCAGAAGACAAATGAGTTGTCCAGTATTTCTAATGGATGACCTCAAAGGAGTGAGAGCCTTGGCTGTCATTTACTTTCAGCCTCTCCGTTCTAAGTCAGAAGTCAGTGTCAACATAATCTACTTCTGTGATTGCATTGTGCTGTGTTGACTTAAGGGCCGGAGATCTGGGTAAACGTAGCAAAAACCTCTTCTGCAAGCTTATATTCTTTTCTGGCATCTTTCTACCTTCTGCTTTCCTGGCAAACCCTTTCTGAAGTGTACTCTGCTTTTCCCAGTCTCTCATGCACAACGTGGTCCCCTGGCTTTGGCGCTCCTTCCCTTTGAAGCTGCTCTTACTGTTGCCTCCACGTTGCCAGACAAAATGCGCCTTCTCCAGGCCTTGGTTGATCTGGAACACGGAGCTCTACTGAACACCCACTGCTGCTTCAATCTGCCTTTAGCCTGGGTTTTGTTATACAGTGTCGTATTCTTTTGGTTTCCCACTCTTCTCTCCGGCCGCTCCTGTATGGGTTCCTTGGCCGGTTCTAGCTTCTCACTCCTCGGGTGTGGCACGGCCCTGATGCTGTTCTCCTTCATACGTTCTTAGAGTCACTTTCACGCACACCCATACCTTCGAAATCACTTCTGTGGTGATGACTCTCACACCTACACGTCCAGCTCACACCTCTTTTGCTCGCGCATCAGATGCATCCACGTACTGTAAGTGCCACCTCAAACTTACCCTGTTCGACGCCGCCCCCCAGGTCTCCTGTCTCGAAGCCTCCATCCAAATCAGAACACCAGAAAGCATCTTAGACTCCCATTCTTTCTCGTCTCACCCTTAAGGAGCGTAGAGGTCAGCAAGGAGAGGAGAGGCTCCTTCCTGACCGTCTCTCCCGTCTTCTCCGTCCTCTCTGCCTCTGATGAGGCGTTGTGCCCCTCGCCAGACCACCGTGGGTCCTCCGAGCTGGTCTCCCTGCCTCCAGGCTGCCCACCTCTTCCGGGACCCACACGCACTGCTGCAGGGATGATCTTTCTAAACCGCAAATGTCATCATGTCATTCTCCTGGGTACAATCTGTCCTTGTCTCCTTGACTTAAGAGTCAGGTTAAGCCCTTGTGGGTGTGGGTGCCAAGTCTTTTCTCCTTTCTCTACAGAGTCAGTTTGCCCTCGGGAGGGCAGCTGCCTGTGGGGAACTTCCTCGCCTCGTGCTTAGTTACTTCTGAGGCCTGTCAGCACTCGGGCCCCAGCACATGTGGCTTATGAAAGCTAAACCTTGGGTTAAACCTCCCACCTGACCATGATCCAAGGTGAACCTGCGCTTAATGCCCCCCCACCAAGGGGATTGAACTTGAGCCAGAACTCAGACAGAGCGGTTGTGGCGGGGGTCCACTTTTCCCTGTGCCTTCGGTTACCTGCTCCCTGACTAGATGTCACAGACTGAAAGACAAACACAACCCGGCTGACTGTCACCAACAGAGCTCCCATCTTCTTCACTCTGTGAGGGAACCCGGTGAGCTTGGGTCTTCTGGGCTTGGAGGCTGATATACTCAAGGGGCAGACGGGTTGGAATAATTCTCTGTGTAACAGAGAGTTGTTATGTATCAGTTATCGGATATTACCTCAGACCTCCTTTAGACGTTTTTCTGTAATGCAGAAGCTAGAAGGATTTGGAGTAGACGTGATGGTATCTAACTCAATGTGGCGTCATCAATAAAGACACTTCATAATTTTGTAAGATAAAAACTCTGGGAGTCAAGGGCTTCAGAGTTGTCTTGGCAATGCCGCAACGCCAGAGGGGCCCAGACCCTTGTCTCCACCATCTGCAGGAAGACTCGTCGTCTTCGGTCTTATTCTGTCTTATCTCCTCAGGGTCACAGCTGCTCTGGGCATCACTTCATCCGACAGCCTCGCTCAAAGGCTGACTGTGAAGGGGAGCTTTTGGGATGGAGAGACCTCTCCTCATGTCTCTGTCCTTTTTATCAGGGTGAGAAATCTCTTCAGGAGACATCCC
This sequence comes from Meles meles, assembly GCF_922984935.1. Classification (NCBI taxonomy): domain Eukaryota; kingdom Metazoa; phylum Chordata; class Mammalia; order Carnivora; family Mustelidae; genus Meles; species Meles meles. The sequence continues at coordinate 194,890,229 of NC_060067.1, forward strand.
AACAGATTTCTCTGGTTTCATCTTATCCATACGCATGTCACATGGAGCACCACAGCCGGAAGGAAGACAAGGAAGGAAGGTATCAGGCATTTCCCCAGCATCTTTTGCAGGGTTATCTGCCACCATGGAAGAAGGAGGAAATAAGAGTTATTGACTTTGTCAGCGATAACATCTACCACATGGAACACACTCCAGTCTTTCTCCTTCGGCAGATAGATGCCTTAAGTGCCCAAGGCTTGTACTCCAAAACACAAAAGAGAAAATCCACCCATAATTTTAAAATTATATATAACAACACATACACAAATGGATATGTGCTAATACATTTTATTGTACATTTTATTGTAGTTTTGCTTTTTTTAAAAAAGATTTATTTATTTGAGAGAAAGAGAGGGATGGAGAGGGAGGGAGAGAGTGCAAGCAGGAGGAAAGGCAGAAGGAGAGGAGAGAGAATGTCCAGCAGACTCCCTGCCGAGTAGGGAGTGCCACACGGGCTCGATCCCAGGACCCTGAGATCACAACCTGAGCCAAAAACCAAGAGTCAGCTGCCAAGCCAACTGAGCAACCCAGGTGCCCCTGCACTTTGCTTTTTTCACTCAACCATGCCAACTGTATCATATTCTAAATTCCACACGGACAGCGCTCTATTTCTGGAGCTGCTGAGGTGGCTAGTCACATGTAGGATGACACTTTAATTACTACAATTTTTTTTAAAGATTTTATTTATTTATTTGACAGACAGAGATCAGAAGTAGGCAGAGAGGCAGGCAGAGAGAGCGGAGGAAGCAGGCTCCCTGCTGAGCAGAGAGCCTGATGCGGGGCTCTATCCCAGGACCCTGAGATCATGACCTGAGCCGAAGGCAGAGGCTTAACCCACTGAACCACCCAGGCGCCCCTAATTACTACAATTTTATGTCTCGCTGTAGGGTAGGGCGAGTCACTGTCACTGCTCCTCAAAATGTGCTTAATTGTTTTTGCAGGGGACTTTGCAAAATGTGAACCCCATTTAGAGGCGAGCTATGCCTCGAAATCTTGTTCATATTTATATTCACACACACACACACACACACACAGTTATCTAGAATTACGTGCTTGAACATTTGACAAGGCCCTTTCATGAGCTATCTCAGGGGCTCACAAATTCAGATGCCCACACTGACCAGGCAAGTCCTGTAAATGAAGAGGCTATAGTCCAAAGATTAAACATGCAGGAATAGGTTTAAGAAATAAAGAAATAATCATTCACCCATTTTTTTTTCCTCGAACTCTGTGGTCCTTATAATCTCTTTTGATAGAAAAATGGCAACAGGGAAATATTTCTCTACTACTAAGAGGATGGTAAAGTAACCCCTGAAAACTGGCTTCAGTGTGGGGGAAAAAGGAGTGGAGATTGTGGCAAATATGTTTCTTCTCAAGAGAGCAGTGGCCATGTGGCCATAGCCAGTTGTGGTCACTAAGGATTTGTAGAAGAATGAGGAAACCAGATTTTATGTGAAATTTTCTTATTTAAAGTGTTAATCTTAATGGAAGGTTTTGAGGAGGGTTTGGTTTTGCTTTTTGTTGAGGGCAGGAGCTCCTTAGGATTCTCTCCTGACTCGTCATCAATCTGTTTCAGTTTCTTTATCTGTAAAATTAAGTTCTTGGTCGACAAAACAGGAAAAAATATACAATGGAAAAAAGACAGTCTCTTCAATAAATGGTGCTGGGAAAACTGGACAGCGATATGTAGAAGAATGAAACTCGACCATTCTCTTACACCGTACACAAAGATAAACGCGAAATGGATAAAAGACCTCAACGTGAGACAGGAATCCATCAGAATCCTAGAGGAGAACATAGGCAGTAACCTCTTCGATATCAGCCACAGCAACTTCTTTCAAGATATGTCTCCAAAGGCAAAGGAAACAAAAGTGAAAATGAACTTTTGGGACTTCATCAAGATCAAAAGCTTCTGCACAGCAAAGAAAACAGTCAACAAAACAAAAAGGCAACCCACGGAATGGGAGAAGATATTTGCAAATGACAGTACAGACAAAAGGTTGATATCCAGGATCTATAAAGAACTCCTCAAACTCAACACACACAAAACAGATAATCATATCAAAAAATGGGCAGAAGATATGAACAGACACTTCTCCAATGAGGACATACAAATGGCTATCAGACACATGAAAAAATGTTCAACATCACTAGCCATCAGGGAGATTCAAATTAAAACCACATTGAGATACCACCTGACACCAGTTAGAATGGCCAAAATTAGCAAGACAGGAAACAACGTGTGTTGGAGAGGATGTGGCGAAAGGGGAACCCTCTTACACTGTTGGTGGGAATGCAAGTTAGTGCAGCCACTTTGGAGAACAGTGTGGAGATTCCTCAAGAAATTAAGAATAGAGCTTCCCTATGACCCTGCAATTGCCCTGCTGGGTATTCACCCCGAAGATATAGATGTAGTGAAAAGAAGAGCCATCTGTACCCCAATGTTTATAGCAGCAATGGCCACGGTCGCCAAACTGTGGAAAGAACCGAGATGCCCTTCAATGGACGAATGGATAAGGAAGATGTGGTCCATATATACGATGGAGTATTATGCCTCCATCAGAAAGGATGAATACCCAACTTTTGTAGCAACATGGACGGGACTGGAAGAGATTATGTTGAGCAAAATAAGTCAAGCAGAGAGAGTCAAGTGTCATATGGTCTCACTTATTTGTGGAGCATAACAAAGAACATGGAGGACATGGGGAGATGGAGAGGAGAGGGAGTTGAGGGAAAGTGGAAGGGGAGATGAACCATGAGAGACTATGGACTCTGAAAAACAACCGGAGGGTTTTGAAGGGGGGTGGGGTGGGAGATTGAGGAACCAGGTGTTGGGTAATAGGGAGGGCACGTACTGCATGGAGCACTGGGTGTGGTGCAAAAACAATGAATTCTGTTATGCTGAAAATAAATAAAAAAAAGAAATACATGAGGGGCGCCTGGGTGGCTCAGTGGATTAAGCCGCTGCCTTTGGCTCAGGTCATGATCTCAGGGTCCTGGGATCGAGCCCCGCATCAGGCTCTCTGCTCCGCAGGGATCCTGCTTCCTCCTCTCTCTCTGCCTGCCTCTCTGTCTACTTGTGATCTCTCTCTCTGTCAAATAAATAAATAAAATCTTTACAAAAAAAAAAAAAAGAAATACGTGAAAAAAAAATTAAGTTCTTGGCCAAAGCCACAAATGGTTTGTGACTTACTGAAGATATCAGTCCATCCAATACTTTGCTGCCATCCAAAATTTGCCTATTACATACTTAACAGAGTTCTTTAGTGGCACCTGGGTGGCTCAGTCGGTTAAGCGTCTGCCTTTGGCTCAGGTCATGATCCCAGGGTTTTGGGATCGAGTCCCGCATCAGGCCGGCTTCTCCCTCTGCCTGCCGATCCCCCTGCATATGTGTTCACTCTCTCTCTCTCTCTCTGAATATAAATAAATAAAATCTTCAAAAAAATTTTTTTAAATACCTGCATCTTGGGGTGCCTGGGTGGCTCAGTGGGTTAAGCCGCTGCCTTCGGCTCAGGTCATGATCTCAGGGTCCTGGGATCGAATCCCGCATCGGGCTCTCTGCTCGACGGCAAGCCTGCTTCTCTTTAAAATACCTGCATCTGTTTATAAAAGATGTTAATATTAAACACATCTGCAGGCCAGATGCCACCCATATGCTACTCGTTTGCAGACACTGAATTAACCATTAAAAATTATTGTATTTGAATTATTTTATATGTTTTTACTCTAAACTATCATTTTTAGTTGACTAAGCCACATGATAAGCAAAACAGATAGCTATAAGGCGAGACAGCTCAGAAGAAGCTATATTTAAAGTTTTGTTGGATAATGTGAACATTACCCAGGAGCAACCAAAATGAAATATAATAGTTTCTTCAGCTAGTTTGGGCATAATATTATTTATTCGTTTTATTAAATAAGTTTGTTTTTTGAGTACCTACTAAATTCAAGTGTGGTGACAGGATTAGTAGGAACAATAAAGTAAAAAAGACATGATACCTTCCTCGGGTAGGCTGTCTTATAGCTGATGTTCATATAAAGCAGGTAATATCATTAGCCCTGCTGGCGGGGGGCAGTATGTTACATCCCCCTCCCCCCATATGCACATGCATTAATATGTCCTTTCAATACCTTAATATATGTAAATAAATTGGACCTTTTCTTTTAAGGATCATCCATAATGCAAGCCAAAAACAAAACCAACCAACCAAACAAAATAACCCCTCCAACTTCTAGAAGAGAGCTCTTGTTTTCATGAAGAAATCCCAACAGTGGGGAAATTAATCAAAGTAAAGCAAGGAACCAACCAAACAAACAAATAAACAAAAAAAAGGATGGAGGGCAGGATGGAGAAAGGATGGAAGGGAGGGAGGGAGGGAGGAAAGGAGGGAGGGAGGGAGAGAAGGGGGAAGGGAGGGAGGAGAGGGAAAAAAAAAAGCAAAGTTTTAAATTAGGGTAACAGAGAAAAAAGGTGACTGTTATGGATTCCTGACACCGTTTCCTTTTTTCAACCTAAGAGATTATGATGACTTTTATGTTACAATTTTTTTTATAGATTTGTGACTAGAGAAGAATCAGTTCCACTCTAATTGGAATCGAAGTGAAATTAGCAAATTTGTTTCAGTTTTATTTTCTCTTACTCTTGACCACTTTCACGTAAAATTAAATCAAGGTAGATGTTCCACTTTTGGTTTTATCTTTGTTTCTAAATGGTTCCTTTCTATTCTTAAGGGAATTACAAAGCCAGCCGTTATGTATGGTACCTATTAAACTGAAAATGTTTTTGTACAGGGATATGAGAGAAACACACTTCGACTGGCACTTCTATGAAAGGGACTGAGAGCTCTGAAATCATCTGCAGTGTGATTTGTATGTTATCAATAACTCTGAAGATTGTGAAGCTGCATCCTGGAAATATAGTTTCTTGTCTGTCTATTCCAAGTTATCTAGAGAATGTGGTGGAAGAACAACACACACGTGTGTTCAAATCACACCTCCTAGAAAGGGGACTGCCTTTAAGTTCTATTACCCTGTAAGTCCGAGGAGCTGCTGAAGGATTTTCAGGAAGTTAGAAATATAGCCACTGGCTTTACTTTGCCAAAGTCCACGTTTTCTTATTTTTTGCTTATTTTTTGACAGAAAGGTTGACAAATTGAAGAAAACATCATTAGTCCGCAGGTATTTTCAGATAGCCATTGAAAGCAAGGAATAAGTATTTACATGTATGTTTTTTCATTAAAGTAATAGGCATGATCGATCTTTGATGATTTTGCTTTTATAAAGTGCATATAGTCTATCAAATTTTTTTCTTTTTTTTCACAATAAAATGACAAGTAAAAGTTGCTTTTAAATTCAGAAAACTACAGGACTAGCATTTTAAGAATCTCTGAAATTAGTTGATCTTAGGTGAGAAATTTTAGACTTCTTTCTACCCAGCAAAAAACTACCAATGATAATTTTCTGGATTTGCAATGATAATATTTAGAACTAACCGTTTTATTTCTTCTTCTGAACCCATATGCTTTGTAATCAAATAATCCACATCCTTGATTCTATGTATCATGAATTAGTTTATCGTCATACCTAATCTGAGGTTTTTATTTCTGTTTAGTGACCGTGAAAATTTCTGAGCCACCAGGGGGCAGAGTATCCTTGGCTTAGATCGAATATTACATTTATCCACTGATTGCCAAATGTGGTTCACAGCTAACGCTAGTGGCCCTCAAACCTTTTATTCATGTATCCCATCAAATAATTCTGAAAACATACACAGGAGCCACAAACTTTTAGATTTACACATAAAATCGTTCAACAAAAGTTTAAGTAACTGAAGAGGTGTAATTTCTGGCATACTATAAATAGTGAAATTGTAAAATTAAATTATTATCTCACTTTTTTAAATGAATCTAATTGAGTGCAAAATACCATAGGGATTTGATAGCAACCATCAGCTATTTTAAAAAATTCTAAAACAAGCTCATCTTCTACATTGGATACTTTAATTGCTCCTTTTTCTCCGTGACATCTTATTTTCCATTTTATTTCTTCTACAGAATTTTATACGAATATAAAATGTTTTATGCCTAGATGCTTTGAACACAGTATTTTCCTTCTCTGCAACAAGAGTCTGTATATAAATGAAAAAAGATGTTTTGTATTTCCAGTGACCATAAGGTTCTAAGTGTCAAATTTTCATATTTCTGAATTTCTTATATGTATTAGTATGTATTTATAAATTTGCCCAGTATACATTTATTTTTTCATTAATTTGAAAAATGCTGAAAATTATTGAGACAAAAATGACCCTTAATTGTACCACTCGAATAATATTTTTTATTTTTATTTTTTTTTAGAAGATTTTATTTATTTATTTGACAGAGACAGTGAAAGAGGGAACACAAGAAGGGGGAGTGAGAGAGGGAGAAGCAGAGAGCCTGATGCGGGGCTCAATCCCTGGACCCTGGAATCATGACTTGAGCCAAAGGCAGATGCTTAATGACTGAGCCACCCAGGCAGCCCTTGAATAATATTTATAGAGAAAAATAAATGACAACCCCTGGTGTGCTTACCTCTTCCAACTTTGCCCAGATAACTTCTGTGAGTTGAGGCCCATTCTTTCATATTTTTCCTAAGTTTATAAAGATCTATCTATGTCTTTACAATCTGGAGCACAAAATATTAAGACCCTTGCAAAATTTTTAAGAGATTCTTTCTTTCCTAGCAGTCAAAGCAATGTTTCACTGGGGATGTGTGTGTATATATACACATACACATACACACAAACATATGTACATACATACGTTAAAAAATAGTACATATTGAGATGTGATATTGCTAAAGCTTAGAGCTGAGTCCTAAGGAGTTTAGGAAACTGCAAATTTCATGGGGACACTGCTCTCCATAATCCCACTCTGGCTTCTGCCGCCAAGTGCATGTTTGATAACTTGCTAGCAGACTCACAGAACACACTGAACGCTGTCCTACTCCTAGTTACACTCTATTATGGGGAAGGATACAGATTACAGTCAGCCAAGGGGAAAATGACACCGAGCAGCATCCAGGAAGAGAACTAAATGTGGAACTTCCATTGTCCTCTCCCCACAGAGTCTCGGCTGCGCTATTTTCCTCCTATCTGTGTCTAATACATGGAATATTGACAACGAGGGAGGCTCACCTGCGCCTTCATGTTCAGAGTTTCACTGAGGTTCTGCTTTGCAGGCATGAGTGGTTGCCTGTGTGCTAATTTCAATCTCTAGGCTCCAGCCCCTTTGGTTAAGCCGATACTGCGTGACCCAAAGCCCTCACCTACTTCAACTTGTCGGTCTTCCTGGTGTGATCAGCTCCTACCCTAAATGCTATGGGATGCATCCAGCTCCAACCCTATGTCACATTGTTAGATGATGAACATAACCCAAGGCCCCCAGTTAACAAAGACACTCCTATCATATACGACATTTCAAGGGCTTAAAGATTACCTCCCAGAAGCTGAAGGAAAAGGCCAGACCCCTTTTTGGGGGAAGTTAAATTCTTTACTACCCAGATACACATATATACAATAAAACGCACCCACGTGAAGTCTACAGCTCAATGAATTTTGACAAATGTGTATATCAGTGTAACTACCACCACAGTCAAGATAGAGGATACTTCCTTGTCTCTAGAAAGTTCCCTCATGTTCACTTGAGATCAATTCCCTCTATTCCCCCAACTGACTTCCTGTTTTTAGCACTTCATAGATATATATGAAACATACAGGATGTTTTATTTGGCGTCTCCCTTCTTTCATTCAGCATGTTTTTGAGATTTCCCCATGGAGTGTCAGTACTTTATTGGTGCTGGGAAGTATTTCACTCTGTGCATGTGCTATAATTTGTCGATCCATTCACCTGTTGATGAACACTTGGGTTGTTCTCAGTTTGCGGCTGTTGTGGACAAAGCTGCCGGTCTTTGTGTATATAGGTCTCTTTGTAGACTTTTTTTTCAATCTTTTGCATAAATACCTAGGAGTAGAATTGATGGGTTGGATGAGACTTGGTAAGAAACTGCCAAGCTGTTTTCCAGAATGGTTGTAATATTTAGCATTCCTACCAGCCGTGTATGAAAATCCAGTTGCTTCATGGCCTCTCCAACACTTGTTATTGTCAGTCTTTCTAATTGTAGCCACTTTAATGGTCATGTAGAGTCTTTACTCACTGTTTTAATTTGTGTTTTCCTAATGATTTAGGAAGCTGAAAGTATTTCCACAAGTTCATTGGTCATTTGTATGTCATCTTCTGTGAATTTGATCAAATCTTTTGCCCGTTTTTAATTGGATTGTCTTCTTATTGAGGTATAAGTCTTCTTTACATATTTTAATATGCAAATATAATTTTAACATATTTTAATATAATATAATATATTTATAATATATTTATTATAATTAATATATATTAATATATAATATAATACAAACATGTATGTTTATGGTTTGCTGTTTCATTTCTTAATGATACCTTTTGAAAGTAGACGTTTTAATTTTCATGAAACTGAGAACACATTTTAATTTGTGCTGTGAACACCAGCTATTTTTATGGCTATTTTGGGTCCATCCCCCAAATTCTACAGATGTTCTCCAACTGGCAACCAGTGACTTTTGGGACGGTCTCCACTTACAAAGCCTTTTTATAAAATGAAGTAAGGCAGTAGTAATAGTGATATTACACAGTCTCTCAGATGTCATCATCACCAAAGTCCTTCTTTGGTGGGAAGAGTGGTTACTTTCTGAGACTTAGGTATTAACCCTACCTTCTCTTTTGTTTTCTCTTGACATAGCAGACATATAAAGACTATTCAGGAAACTTAACAGTAATACTCCTGGTACTTTCTTTTGGCTGCTGCATTCAGATCCTGGGGGGGGGGAAAATCCTCACGGTGAAATCTGTGAAGTAGATATTTTTATTCATTATTCAGATATTCAGATGAAGAAAGTGAGGTTCAGAGAAATTAAATATCTTGACCAAGATCCCATAGCTAGTAAGTGACTGAGCTGGTCTTCCAAGCTAGGTTTATCTAACTCCAAAACTCATGCTCTTCAATAATCTTCTGTTCGTGTTCTGGGCTCATCTGATTTTTGATATATTGAATATAGAATCTGGCAGGTTGTGGAGAGAAGGGAAGGGCATGGGGGAAAGAGATTAGGTCTGGGACTTATTTTGGCACCAGCTGTTCATGCTTCTGCTTCCTAATCCCCTGTACAGACTGGGTAACTTTATAGAGGGTCCAGGGTAACCAAGCCGAATTGAACCAACATAATTGCAGGTCGGAAAATCTAACCAGTTAGGAGGCCATTTGGCTTACCACATACCTCTGCCAGCATTTAATAAGATCCTCCTTTTGGGGTGCCTGGGTGGCTCAGTGGTTTAAGCCGCTGCCTTCGGCTCAGGTCATGATCTCAGGGTCCTGGGATCGAGTCCCACGTCGGGCTCTCTGCTCTGAAGGGAGCCTGCTTCCCTGTCACTCTCTCTGCCTGCCTCTCTGCCTACTTGTGATCTCTCTCTCTGTCAAATAAATAAATAAAATCTTAAAAAAAAATAAGATCTTCCTTTTGTGAAAAAAATGTTAGTGACTTCCTCAAACCTCAATTGTGCAGCAGCTTAATCTATAATTTTACACATAATCAATACTTTTGTTGATGGGGCGCCTGGGTGGCTCAGTGGGTCAAAGCCTCTGCCTTCAGCTCAGGTCATGATCCCAGGGTCCGGGGATCGAGCCCCGCATTGGTCTCTCTGCTCGGCAGGAAGCCTGCTTCCTTTCCTCTCTCTCTGCCTGCCTCTCTGCCTACTTGTGATCTCTGTCTGTCAAATAAAACTATTTAAAAAAAATACTTTTGTTGATACCACTTATGTCAGACCTCCTCATGAAAACCATGTAGTTATTTGAAACGTTATCCTAGTGATTAATACTGTTTACACTCAGTTCCCTTCTGAAATCTTTAATACACTGTTATTTTCCAACTTAATTAATGTGAATTGCCTTTAGTTAACTTAGGTTGTAAGCTTGGGACACTGGCAGCCTCTTATTACTAGTCACACATTCTGAGGTCTTTTCTTCTGCTTGATGGCCAGAATCTCTGTCCTTTGAACAGCAAAGAGGAAATGCTCAGTGAGATCATTACATTATAATCACTTCGATGGGCAATCTGATGTCCACTATTGTAGAATTCTACTGAATACTGAGTCTTCAGTCTCCCTTTTATTACAGTTACTGTATTTGAAAATCCAAATGATGTTAAATATTCAGGTTGACATGAGTTATGAGATTGTCTATAATATACCAGAAGGTATGCACTTATTAATAAAAAGAGAAATTTGCATTTTTTTCCCTTCTTCAGGAATCAAGGGCCAAAACAATAATTTAGTTTTGGAATTCATTGGTATGGTATTAAAATGCATTTGGGAAGGAGGAAGTAAATTGGAGAGGAAGAAATGGTAAGATATGCTTAGAGATGGGCCATTTCCAACTAAGAAAAAAAGAACTTTTATACATACATGAAGACTGTTTTTATAATTGAAAAAAATATTTTCACAGCCACTTAAAATAAAATTTCTCTGGCTTTTCTTTTGCCATAAACTATGATGGAAAATGAGATTTACAATTTTCTGAAATTTTGTCCCATTTAAGCTCCTAAAATATTTCTTAGTTTTAAACCTGAAAATCTCTAAAATACCTTTCTCCTGAGGAGTTCAGTGTCCTGGTCAGATTTGTTTCACTTAACCCATAATCTGCTATCTAATTATTAGAAGATAATTGGCATTTGGCGTCAAAGTTTTACTGATATTAAAGTTGGAAGATTCAAATACAGAGAGATTAAGACATTGATCAGAGTCAATGAAACACTGAGTTGGCTTAGGGATTTGATTTGGTTTTCCTGACCAATTTATCTGTAGCTTGGAAGAAATTGACTTTCTAAGCACTTAAAATCAGACAGGAATTTAGTCTCCCTTTAAAGTTTCTGTTCTTATTTGAATGTTGCCACTTAGGATGAAGGTCTTAATAATCATAAAAACATTCCAGAGAATGTTTTAGGTATAAAAGAAATTTGAGCAACATAAAAAAAAATAGGTTTTAAAAAAATGACAATAGTCATGTCTTTCTTTCCCTCTGAACCCACTCCACCCCCTCAAAAAACAAAACAAAACAAAACAAAACTCTGCTAAAGGAAGTTCTTACTGAAGACAAATATAAATATATTGTATGTGCTCCATAAATAAGAACTAACTCATGGGGAGGGCTAAGTAGGTATGGAGGACAAAACCAGAAACGAGAAAAAGGAAGAAAAGGGAAGTCATTGAAATATATGTACCAAAAAAGAGAGAAGAGACATGTAAAACAGTAAACTCTGTTTCTTTGGAATCTGACATTCTTTTTTTTTTTTTTTTTTTTGGTGAGGATGCAAACAGGTCCTTTTTTGGGGGGGGTTGCTGAATCTGACTTTCAAGGTGTTTTATAAATTTTCATTTTTATAGTATTCCATGAGTCAAGTGGACAGTTAATATTTTCGGTATTTGGTAATTAAGCTCACAAAGAGGTAAACTATACTAACTTTCTCCACAGCCACTGACCCTGCGACTGAAGCAGTCAGAGAACATATGTCCCGAGACTCAGCCTCTCATTTTGTCCCCACTCTACTCCCCGCCTGTGGCACTCTTCTAGGGCTTGGAGAGAGCCATCCCACCCTATAGGGGTTAGCTGGGCCAACTGAGAAGGGGCCATGACAAAGAATAGCTTAGGCATCATTCCACGTCAGGCACAGAAAGAGAACAACTAATGGGTAAGAAGAGTCAAGTGATATTGATCGGTGGCTCCCCAGGGCTGAATTCAGAACATGTTCTGCTGTCTCCTGGGTGCCAAGATTTGACAGAAAGGGCAAAGGACAACTTGAACAATGTGGGGTGGGCGGGTGAAATCGCCATTCATTGTTGTTCACGTGGGAATGGAGTGCTCAGAATAGGGAGATCTTGACAAGGCTCCCTGCCAGGAGCGGCCTCTTGTTTCTTATCAGAAACGGAATCCTCACTGCCTCTTTCTCTTCACCCCCGGGGTTGGAAAAGAGTGCGAGGAGCTCACACTTGTACCGGAGAGGAGAGATTTTCTGTAAGAGGTTCTTTGTCCTTAATGCGAAAAAAATAAGAGCATGAAAAGAGAAGTTTCAAAAGGAAAGGACAAGACTTAAAAGTCAGAAAAACATTTCAGAAAACAGGATAAATGAAAAAGAAGTACAGTGGCCCTGGGTCACTAGAAAATACCAAATTGGTGGTGGGGTGGGGTTGGTAAACAGGCAATGAAAAGAAAAAAAAAACAAAAACATAGTTCAAGAAGCAAGCCTGTAAGGAGAAATTCGACAAAACCAATATATACGTTAGTAAGGGGTTGGTTACGTAAATGATAGTACATCCACACGGTGGAACACCATATTGCTTTTCAAAAAGGATTAAGTACACAAGTATTAGTACAGCTTATCTAAGATCAACGTATAAAAATATAAAATAACAGAATAAGTGTTCAAATATACTTTTATTGTGAAATAATAATATGTGTTAGTAGACGTATGTATGAAAAAAAATCAAAAGGATGAGGCATCAAGCAGCCAAAAGTAGTTATTTTCGGGGGGATGGAGGGAGCAGTTATTGTGGAAGGGATAATGTTTTATATTACAAGTTTTTATGCTATTCAAAACATTTCTGTAAAACTCATATAATTTCCATGGTGTTTTAAGGAGAAAAAAGTCAATAACAAGTATAGATATAAGTTATATTATCAAGAAGAAACAATACAGATGACGTTGAAAAAAGAAAAATTTATTTATTTGCACTGAAAACTAACATTGAAGTAACTCATACAGAACTGTGTCTATCTCTGTACCTAAATCTATGTCTGTCTATACCTCCGTCTTTATGAAGTTGTGATCCCAAAGTAAAAGTTTTAATTTCATTTTCAAACTTTAGTTTAAAATGACACAAGGGACAGATTAACAGGCGATGATTATGGTCATAAATGTGTTCTGTATGATATTTGCTCTAAAATAGATTAAACATGGTCCATAATAACTTTACTTCCTATTGAGGTAATTAATATTTTTTCAACGATTAAATATTTTCTTTTGATTAAGTAGAATTATTCCCTTCAGCTCTTCTCTTGCATTTTGTAAATCTCATAAGGCAACTCCAGTTGCTTTTGATTTACAGTCGGTCCTTCTCACAAGAGAATCACAAAGGGCTAACAGGAAGGGGAGAATGAGAACATTTCAAATATACTAACTTAACATAATATTTAAAAACAGACTTTGAGAAAATAGCAGGATTTGGAAGCTAATAGCTTGGAAATAATAGTTCGCGCAGATGGACCTAATTGCCCTAAATTTTGAACTGGCTAGATAAGGTTACATATGAAAAGTAGAGTTATGATGATAATTTCACCCGGGAGGATATTCTTCCACTTATCATTTGGGAAAAGCTCCAGTGTGAAATCAGACCCAGAATCTTTGTAGTACATTGTCAAATCTCAGCCAGTCATGCCAAAAAGAGTGAGAGAGAGAGACGGAAGAAAAAGTGTAAATCCTTTGTTGTGTTTGTCCAAAATGACAGAAGCTATTTTCCAATCTGTGTGTTGCAGTCGGGTCAGAGTTCTATTTAATAGGACTGCATCAATAATCCACTCACCTAGGGCTGGGGCTCCATCCCAAATTAATGCATGCATCAAACAAATTTGTCTAAGATGGAAAAAACCGTTAACACTGGGATTTGAAATATGATTTTGGAGGCTTTAAAGGGCCTGTATTATTTACACCAGGTGGAAGAAAATCTTCAGAGGACTTTCTCCCCGCGGTGCTGTAAAAAGTTAGAGCCGAGGCGGAGACGACTTAGAGGGCCAGGATGCGGACGTCAGTACAGGTGGGGATCGTTAACACTGGGGAACGTGGGAAGAGGCTCCGGGACATAGTCCCGTTCAGGCCATCAGGACCAAGCTGAGGTACTTCGGGGAACCCAATGGGGGAAACACATTTTTGGAAAAGAGATGCTGGTTGTACACAATCCAAGTTGTCTTGTTTTATAAGAACAGCTCTAAGATGGACACTACCAGGGCAATTTCACTTCTGAAATAACTGAACACATGTGTCTGGGGCCATCTCTTTCCGCAGACGGCCCCAGGGCTCCACGTTCCCTCCTGCCTTGCTGACTTCCTGGCATGCCCCGCCCATCCCGGCATGCCTCTCCCATCCCAGCATGCCCCGCCCCATCCCGGCATGCCTTGCTGCCACGCCGCCACCTGCACAGAGGGCTTTCTGTAGGCCTGTGCGGTTCGCCTTTCCTGGGCAGCTGAGGTGCCAGCTGCCTCTCTTTCCCAGAGATAGGGCGGGGGCTTGTGTGCATTAACAAGAATTTTTCAAGGTAAGATCCCCATCTTAATGCTTGGAAAATCCCCCTACCTTCTTCCCACAGGGTCTCATGCGTCCCTCCATATCTTGAAAAACAAGTGGCCCTAAGGCTCACCCACGTGGGAACAAGCCATAGTTCCCAAAGTCAATCAGCCTCAAGCTAGACAATCTAGGGAGAACACCTGCTCAGCATCAAGCCTGCCCTCATCATTCTTTTGCGCACATCTTCAGCTGTATCCTGTCTGGGCTATTATTCATTGTCTAATTGCTTTGTTTCTCACTAACTGAAATTAAATCCTATTCGGCAGAAACTGAGTTTACCATGTCTGGAAGAACAAGGAATGCGAAGGGAGTGCGGGGAAGCTAGCCACCCACTTTTTTTTTTTTTTTCTTTTTTCAGTTAATGTTGAAGTGAATGCAAACTTTACCCAGTTGTGTTGTTAATATCACTGTCTGACAGCAAGAGACTGCCTTAGGATTTATATGTAGTAGTTTATATGTTTATTAAGCAACTCGACCCTAGAAATAGTCTTGTAGTTTGGTAGGTTAGGTGTGATTATTTTGCTGGTTTTACAGATGAAAAAACAATGTGTGAGAGATTAAGACACTTGCCAAAGTCTTACATCTAGTAAATGGCAGCAGTGAGGACATAAACCCAGGACTTCCCACTTTACTTCCCGTGCTAAGAGATTCTTAGAAGAAAAAAGAACCATTATTCAAATCCCTTTGCTTGTGTTTGTTTTGGTTAACATAAGAAAAGGACTACTCTTATAATATCAAATATCCTTCTCTTCTTAACCATAACTAATTAAAAAATAAATATATTTATTTTTAAATATATATTATATAAATATATAAAACAATAAAAAATAACAGATGCTGTATATGTGTATACATATATACATCTATGTGTATGTATGTGTGCATCTATATCCTTACCTCTATGTTAATATGAATATAAATATTTATTTATCTATCTCAAGGTGATGTGGTCCAAGAGGCACCTGGGAGGTCCTCTGGGAGTGTGGAGTGACCCTGGACTACTTTGTGGCCTACTATACCAGGTTACATTAGTAATTCTCCCTTCTCAGGCTTGGTTCCACCTGGCCCCCTTGGGAACTTTCAGACCTAAGCCTGTGGTCCTTTCTGCCTGACTTGGTGCACAGGAGAGAGAAAAGACAAGACGTATTACTCAGGACATATAGCAGGCTTGTCATACGCCAAGAGATCTGATATATGTGATCTGGGTTGGTGGGTTTTCCATCACTCACCCTGGGTTTGATCAGTGATTTTTTTTTATACTGTGCTTTTGTTTTAACATCTAATCGTGTTAGAAAAGTATAGTCCTAAAGCATTAGCTTAAATTATTTGTCCATTTTGAAATAAAGGCAGAAAATACTTTTTTCAGAACCTGAGAATGTGTTTTATAGTAGTACCCAGATGATTTCTGAGAGAGCATAATGGTAAATGTTTCTACAATAATGAAGGGAAGAGAGGTGATGAAAAATAGTGTTTTTCCTCCACTGTGTATCCTTGTCTGTATTTTAAAAATAAAGTGGTCTAGTTGGAAAAAAAAGGATAATATAATAAATTTAAGAAAGTCTTAAAACAAGCCCCAAACACTTCTTTAGAGAAAAGAGATCATCCTTAAATACTTTTTGAATGTTAAGTATGATCTAATAATACACTTAAAATAATGGTAGTATCCCGTTAAACATAGATCGATCAGGAAAATATATGGTCCTATCTCCAGGGACTTGGCTGAAGAATCAATGCTAAAATACAGTGAAACAACCCCAAATTTATTATAGCAGACATAGTATTATCTCTATTTTGAAACGTAATTAGCTAATATACATTGTATTTTTGTTTGTTTGTTTCTGAAGAATGCCATTTATGAAGTCCTTAGTGAAATGCTAAAAAATAATTGATATATAAACACTTCAACTTTAAGCCTTCTCGCTGTAGTTACCTGTTGGAGTAAATAAAAGATCTTCATTTAATGTGAGGCCTTCTACCACATCTTTTTTATTTAAGTCTTTTAGGTTTTTTGGAAATAGCACCCATTAAAAGCACAATCTAATTGCAAATCGATATTAAAATAGAATCCTGATGGGCTCCTGGGTGGCTCAGTGGGTTAAAGCCTCTGCCTTTGGCTCGGGTCATGATCCCAGGGTCCTGGGATCGAGCCCCACATCGGACTCTTTACTTAGCAGGGAGCCTGCTTCCTCCTCTCTCTCTCTCTCTCTCTCTGCCTGCCTCTCTGCCTACTTGTGATCTCTGTCTGTCAAATAAATAAAATCTTAAAAAAAAAATAGAATCCTGAGTATGGCTTCTTTGTTGGTTTTTTATTTTTTATTACTTCTGCACTCTGTATATAAATACTGTGCTTTGATATTTTAAAACCGTTAAGTAACAGAAAGGGGAATATCTATAATGAGATTTCTGCTTGCTTTATATGTGTGAAAGCCACTTTGCTTGTTTATTTATTATATACAGAAAAATTTATGGAGCTAGAAAAATTCCTGAGATATTGTCAGTTACGGAATTGAAAGTAATAAGCCTGTCAGTAACTTGTTTTTTGTCCTTAGGGAGCAATATCAGAGACTGGTTTCTGATATTTCTGAGGACAGAATAAAGTTATTGCATGACAGCAGATGTTTTTAAACAGAGTAGATTTGTGCTAAAATAGTATCTTTGGGCCTTGTGCCTAAAGACTACCTTCTCCCTTTTAAAAAAATTAATTCACTTGAAAGAGAGAACAGAGCGAGAGAGAGAGTACCAGCTGGGAGGAGGAGCAGAGGGAGAAGCAGACTCCCGGCTGAGCAGGGAGCCCAATGTGGGGCTCAGTCCCAGGACCCTGAGATCATGACCTGAGCTGAAGGCAGATGCCCAGCCGACTGAACCACCCAGCTGCCCAACACTAGCTTCTTTTTTTTAAAGTATTTTATTGTTTTATTTTAGAGAGAGTTCATGGGCACGCATGTGGGAGCAGGAGGGGAACAGAGGGCGAGGCAGAGATAGAAGGAGAGGGAGGGAATCTCCAGCAGACTCTGTGCTGAGCGCAGAGCCAGGTGTGGGGCCTACCCCACAACCCTGAGATCATGACCTGAGCTGAAACCTGAAATCCTTAACTGACTGAGCCACCCGGACATCCCAAGACTACCTTCTAAGTAAAGGAGGTCTTTTGGGTACTTAAGAATGTAAGTTCTCTTAGTTAAAGTCCAAGATGAACTCTCCTTATGTCAAAATCCACTTACAGAGTATAGTGTTAAAGGTCAGCTATGGATGTATTGACGTCATCATCTTAACGTTTAAGTTTCTGTGGAAGGATTGTGGAGGGACCTTTTCTGCTAGAGAAAGTACAGAATGTAGGAAAGACAATTGTAGGGAAGAAATGACAGCCGTATTCAAACAGTAAGAGTAAAGAAATGGCCAGGTTTAGGACTCCAGAGTCAGTTAGCAGGGTGCAAGTTCAAGCTCCATCAGATACTCGTGATGTAAGGTTTCACCACACAATGGAGATGATATAGTATTAGGACTGAAAAAATTAATACTTGTAACATCTTACATGTAGTAAGTGGCCAA
This sequence comes from Meles meles, assembly GCF_922984935.1. NCBI lineage: Eukaryota > Metazoa > Chordata > Mammalia > Carnivora > Mustelidae > Meles > Meles meles. The sequence goes on from NC_060067.1 coordinate 194,908,269, forward strand.
TAAATATTGGCTACTACTACAGTCAGAATTGCCTGTAGGGACAGAATGAGTGATGAAATGAAAATAGGAATTGCAAGGGCACCTGGTGGGCTCAGTCAGTGGAACATGTGACTCTTGGTCTCAGGGTTGTGAGTTCAAGCCCCACGTTTGGTGTAGAGGTTACTTAAAAATAAGATCTTAGAAAAATAGGGGCTGGATGGTTATGTTTGAAGGTTTCTTCTAGAGTCTGAATCCATGTGACCTCACACTCATTTTCCTTGCTATAATACCCACAATGTAAACCCCCTCAACTGTCTAACCTATGTACCCTCTCGGTGTTTTCCTATCCTAATATTTATCTGGGCTTCTTCCCTCTTCCAAACTCTTCTCCTTCTGACATCTTCCCACTGTGCCTGGCAGAAGTTCCAATCCAAGAGGAATTAACCTCTGCTATGTTCTTGACTTCTTCAAAAGGTTACAATCTAGTTTAACCAAATGGCTCTCTGCTAAGGACACTACTTCTCCAGAAGCCCTTTTGAGAGCTCATTGTCTGGGTTGCCCGGGTGACTCGGTTGGTTAAGCATCTGCCTAAGCTTAGGTTATGATCCCAGGGTCCTGGATTCGAGCCCCATGTCACATCATGTTGGGTTCCCTGCCCAGAGGGAAGTCTGCTTCTCCCTCTCCTCTGCCCCTCCCCCTGTTTGTGCTTTCTCTCTCTCTCTCTCTCAAATAAATAAATAAAATCTCAATCCCCTACCCAAAAACAACAGACCCAAACCTCATTGTCCAAGCTCTTTGGTGTCATTTCTAGACCATTTCTCTCCTGCCCTCTTTAGGCACCTCAGAGATCTCACTGATACTATCAGTACAGTGTTGGTGATGATAATACTCAATTGATAGTTGTAGGGAATATATGGGGACAATGCACGTAAAATACTCAGCAGAGTGTTAAGAACGTATTAAATTCTTGGTAAATATTGGTTTTTACTCTTATGTCTACTTGACTCTCCCAAAAGTGTGTGTCATTATCCAAAAATCCTATGAAATCATACTTTCAGCCTATTTCTGACTAGCATCTTCTATCTGTTCTAGTCCGTTGACCATCTACCTTCTCTGAGCTAAAACCCAGCTTAGAATCTCTTCTCCCATGTTAGACATTTTCTTGTCAATATAAACTATCTTGCTTTGTTTCTTTTATTCACATCTGTATGGCAGATTCCCAAACATGGATAAGTCCAATTGTCCATTTTACCTTCACTGCCCCAGATTACTGGGAAAAACCAGACAACTGAGTAGGTGTAAATCACTATAAATTCATTGTCACCAACCTCAGCTGGGCTCTTCACTTTCTTTGTCACTTCCTACTATGTTCTCTCAGTCAACTCTGTATCCCCGTCTTCACTCTGCATATTTCATACCTTTTTCAATTCCTTCAAAACACATGCCCTCTCACTTGCTTTCCTCCCCCACCCTACTCTAGTAAAATAGGCTTGCATCTTCACAGTAAGATTAGAAAAGGGGAAGCTCCTGATATTTCAAATCCCATAAATCCATTGTTTCCTTCTCTCCCCCTGTTTTGGTGAAAGGTATTCTTTCTCCCATCTACCTGTGGTCTTTTTTTTTTTTTTTTAAGTTTTATTTATTTATTTGAGAGAGAGAGAGCGTGCTCGTACACACATGAGCAGGAGCGGCAGAGTAAGAGAGAGCGAATCTGAAACAGACTCCATGCTGAGTGCAGAGCCCAATGCAGGGCTTGATCTCATGGCCCCAAGATCATGACCTGAGCAGAAACCGGATACCCAACTGACTGCACCACCTGGGTATCCCTTGATCTTTCTTTCATAGGCTCTATCAGTAATTCCCTTCTTTTTCTCGTTTCAGTCTCTCCCTTCATACTGCCCCTGGCAGTATTTAACAGTGCTCATATGATTCATCTTTAAAAAAGCACACATCTCCCTTTCCTTCCCGCTTGCCTTCTTTTTCCTTTTCCCTTCCTAGCCAAGCTTCTTGAAAGAAATGTACATTTTGTGTCTCTTCCCTCCAGTTCCAGTCACTCCTCAGCCCACTACAATATGGTTGTGGACCACATCACTCTACCAGAACTGCTCTCATGAAGGTCATTGACTTCTTATTTCTATTTTTTTTTTAAGATTTTATTTGTCAGAAAAAGAAAGAATACAAGCAGGGGGAACAGCAGGCAGAGGGAGAAGCAGGCTCCTGGCTGAGCAAGGAGCCCTATGTGGGACTCAATCCTAAGACCCTGGGATCATGACCTGAGCCAAAAGCAGCCACTTAACCAACTGAGCCACCCAGGTGTCCTGGCTTCTTACTTCTAAACTCAATGAAGTGCAGAGTTTGCTTGACCTCTTGACTGCTGTGAAGTGACTGACCACTGACTCCTTTTCACAGTCCTCTGTTTTCTTGGCTCCTGTTATCATTTCTCTTGGCTTCCTTTCTGCCATTTTTTTCCCACAACTTCTTAAGTTCTCTTGTCAGCACTCTTCTTCTACTCATCCCTTAGGTAGGGTCTCTGCCCTGCTTCCTCTTCTCAACTCGCTGTATGTATTTTCCTTTATCATGTCATGTAATCCTACAGTCTCAGATCAACTTTATATAACAGTGACTCCCACGTTTATATCTCCAGCCAGTGGCTCTCCTGGGCTTCAGCCCTTATCTCGGCCCTCTTATTGGACACTTCCTCTTGGTTGTCTCATAGCCCAAAGTCAACCTGTTTAAAACTGAACTCAGAGTCTTCACTCGCACCATCACAGCCTGTTTCTCCTCCAGTGTTCCTTCATCTCAGTTAATGACACCCCCAGCTACCCAGTCACCCTAGGCAGAAACCTAGGAATTATCCTTGACTTCTCTCTCTTTCCACATCCAACTAAAAAATCAAGTCTTGTATCTTTTACTTCCAAAGTACCCCCGGCCCATTGTTTCTCTCATTCATGCCTTTACTGTCTTAATCAAGCTCATGTGCTCTCTAACATGAATTAGTTCATGCTAGAAAGCCTCCTTCTGAAGTGTGCAAGTATTGCCCTCCTTCAAATCCCTCTCAACCCAGACAGTGCTTTTAAAAACACAAATTTGTCTGTCACTATATGCTTTAAATCCTTTAATGGTATTTTAGTTAGGGTCTAACCAGAGAAACAGAACTAATATACCAAGAGATTCCTTGCAAGGAATTGGTTTACACTGGTTGAGGCAAGTCCAAATGCCATAAGGCAGGCTCCAGGAAGGGCAGCCTAGAATTCTCAGGCATGGCCTGAAGTTGCTGTGTATAGGCAGAATTTCTTCTTCAGGGAATACTTGGTTCTGCTTTTAAGGTCTTTCAACTGGTTAAGTCAACCCCAGCCAGATGATCTAGGATCATCTCCTTTACCTAAAGTCAATTGATTATGAACTTCAGTCATATTTGCCAAAAATGCAACACAGAGATGAGTGTTTTTTTGTTTTGTTTTGTTTTTTTTTTTAATTTTTTTTTTTTAAATATTTATTTATTTGACAGAGAGAGATCACAAGCAGGCAGAGAGGCAGGCAGAGAGAGAGGAGGAAGCAGGCTCCCCGCCGAGCAGAGAGCCCGATGTGGGACTCGATCCCAGGACCCTGAGATCATGACCTGAGCCGAAGGCAGCGGCTCAACCCACTGAGCCACCCAGGCGCCCCCAGAGATGAGTGTTTAATTGAATAACTGGGGACTGTTAGCCAAGCCACACTGACACAACAAAGGCCATCAAATAGCTTCTCACACCTTTCAAATACAGCCCATACTTTCTAAAAGTGGCTTCATGTACAGTAGTCCCCCCTCATCTGTGGCTTCACTTTCCCTGGTTTCAATTACCAAGCATCAGCCATGGTCTAGAATCATATACTACTCCTTCTGATCTATTGTCAGGTCTGTAGTAGCCCAACAGGATGTCACAGTGCTTACTTCGCTTACCTCTGTTCGTCTCATCACGTCTTACCATCTTGCCGCGTCACGAGAAGTAGAAGGGTGAGCACAGTACGATAAGATATTTTAGGAGTGAGACCACATGCACATAACTTTATTACAGCATATTGTATTTGTTCCACTTTTTTTGTGTTATTACTGTTAGTCTCTTACTGTGCCTTATTTATAAATTAAACTTTATCTTAGGTATGTATGTATGGGAAAAACCACAGGGTATATAAGGTTCAGTGCTCTCTGCCATTTCTGGTGTCCACTGGGGACCTTGGAACATATTTCCTGCAGATGGTGGGGGGCTACTGTAATGTCTGTACAACTTGGCATTCATCTTTCTGTCAAACGATACTTGAACTCTATACACTAGTAAGATTGAGATCTTTTCATTTCCAGAAGTACCTGTTCTCTACCTATAATGCTCTTTCTCTTTTCTTCTCTACCTAGGTAACTCACAGCTCATCCTTTTCTGAAGATACATTTCCTTATTTGTAGTCTGAGTTAGGTCATGTTGTTAAAAGCTCCATTAAAATCCTGTATTTCTTGTCATAATACTCTTCACATTTTATTGCAATGTCTCGTGCACGGTCTTCCTTGCTCTGCTGTAAGCTCTGTCTTATCACTGTATTCCAAACCTTTGATATACTGCCTAACACATAGTAGGTGGTCTCTAAGTATTTGTTGAATAGCCAGAAGGATGAATAAATACAGCGTTATTATTTTTTAGAAGTCTGGTTAAATTTGTGAACATAAGTTCTCCACACTTAATTCGAAGTGTAAAATGTTTTCCAAAGCAAACATGTTTGACTTTCATTTTTCCCTGTTGTATTAGAATGGATAACGGAAGGGTAGCTTTTAAAAGTTCCTCTTTCTATGAATACATATGGTCTTACTGGAGGCATGAGTTAGTCGTTCATTCACTACATTTTGAGCACTTTCTGGCCATTGTTATAAGTTCTAGGGATACAGTGTTGAGCATGACAGGCAAGGTATCTATTTTCATGTAGCTTACATGAGAAGTGCAGACACAGGACAGACAATACCTAGTAGTTAATAAAGCAGTAAGAATAGTTTCCATTGATAAGGAAAATAATAATAAAAATAGAATGATAATGATAATAACTAGGTCAGTGAGGGGAGAGTGAAGTAAAGTGGTTAGAGAAAGCCTCATTTTACCCATCAATAAAAGGAAGGTGGTTTTTAACTGTTATGAAAAGACATCCCCCCCAAATACCTTTCCCATTAAAGAGAGTATGTGCAAGAACCTAGTTGTCCATCAACAGATGAATGGATAAAGAAGATGTGGTATATATACACAATGAATACTATGCAGCCATCAAAAGAAATGAAATCTTGACATTTGCGACGACGTGGATGGAACTAGAGGGTATTATGCTGAGCAAAATAAGTCAATTGGAGAAAGACAATTATCATATGATCTCCCTGATATGAGGAAGTTGAGGGGCAATGTGGAGGGGATGGGGGTAGGAAAGAAATTAATGAAACAAGATGGGATCGGGAGGGAGAAAAACCATAAGAGACTCTTTTTTTTTTTTTTTAAGATTTTATTTATTTATTTGACAGAGAGAGAGATCACAAGTAGGCAGAGAGGCAGGCAGAGAGAGAGGAGGAAGCAGGCTCCCCGCGGAGCCGAGAGCCCGACGCGGGGCCGATCCCAGGACCCCGAGACGATGACCCGAGCCGAAGGCAGCGGCCCAATCCACTGAGCCACCCAGGCGCCCCCATAAGAGACTCTTAATCTCAGAGAATAAACTGAGGGTTGCTGGGGGGAGGGGGGAGGGAGAGGTGGTGGAGTTATGGACATTGGGAAATGTATGTGTAAACCTGGCGATTCAAAGACCTGTACCCCTGGAGCTAATAATCCATTATATGTTAATAAAAAAATTAAAAAAATTTTAAAAAGAAGCCAAAAGAGAGAGAGAAAGAGTAGTATGTGTGTATTACATTTATTAACCTTTTAAATTTCCCGAGTAGCCTTTCTTTTTATGGATGCACAAAAATTCCCAGAGTTTCATGAAGCTCTGGGAATTAAGTAAATGCCCAAGGCCACAGAGAGCTAAGTGGTAGAGCTGGGGTTCAGATGTTGGTCTAGTTAATCCGGAGCCCACGTTCTCTCCACAGTGTCATTTTCCACTCAGGAAGAAGGCCTCTGGAGAAAAAGGGCTACTTGTGTCGCTGTTTAAGTTTAAGCAGTAAATTCTAGTATTTTTTGAAGATTTTATTAAATATTTATTTACTTCGAGGGAGAGAGAGAGCATGAGTGGGAGGCACAGTGAAAAAGGGAGAAGGAACCTCAGGCAGACTCCTTCTGAGCACAGAACCCCGTGTGGGGCTGGATCTCACAACCCGAGCTGAAACCAAGAGTCAGATGCTTAACCGGCTGTGCCACCCAGGAGCCCCTTTTTGAAGATTTTTAAAACTCTACTCCATATCAATAATAATAATGCACAGTACACAGTATTTTTTTCACAATACATAATATTTTATAATATCCTCCTATTTTTCAAGGCACTTTTATTTTCATTTTCTCATAATCCTGTGACCACTGAGTAAGATACAGAGAACTTACAGACCACTTGAGAATTGTGAAAACTGAAATCTGACCATCAAGTGATTTTGCCGTGATTACATTGGTGTACGGTGGTAAACATAGACTGAATTCAGTTCTCTTGACTTTGGGTCTGATATTTTTTCCAGTATCTCTGGGAAAAAAACCTGTTTTGTTTTGTTTTGTTTTTCTTTTTTAAGTACTGAGTTTAAGAATTTAAGTACAAATAAAACCTGAGAACTAGTTTTATCTTCTCAGGACAATGCCAAAGATTTATTCATTAGTACTGGTAACTTCAGTGCTAGGAAATGAAAAAGAAAAGAGAATAACAGGGAATAAAGGGGAAAGTGTCACATGTCTCATTAAATAATTGGGTCTATCCTTTTTTCCCCCTGATTTTATGCAAGTGAAAAAAGGACACCCAACTGCAGAGCCTCTGAGGCACTATTCACACTCTGTATTTATGAAATACACACATGTGATAACTTAATTCTTTGCAGCCTCTGAAAAGCCATTTTTTGTTTGTTGTGTTATTCTTGATGGTGTATATGTTTTGTTTTATAATTATCAAGGAAGTATTAATGAAAATGAGGAGGGAAAAAAACCCTTTCTCATGTTATTCTTTCATTGCATTGCCAAAAGAGAATCTATTCCCCTTCTTTTCCAAAAGTCAGCTGGGTCTTATCAGCTTTGCAAAATGATGAATGAATGCCTTGTTCATTATTATTGCTTAAGTCATTCTTATTTATGCCACTAATTCAAGGATTATGTTTTGATTGTTCTAGAGAGATGAAAACACTTTCTTGCTGATGAATAAACACTGCCACTTTTAAAATATTTGTATGCAAAATGTCTGTAAAGCCATTATGAAATGCTTTTGCAAGAGCATTAGGAAGCTGTTTTTGGAAAGGCACTTTTTTTTCTTACCTTTTCTTTCATGCTAAGCAGTTCAGTTGAAAGGCCTTTCAGAGTTAACTTGTTTAAGCAATACCAGTGTTTTAGTGTAATGAATAACTTTTTATAGAGGACAATCCCACACAATTCAACACGCCGGTATTTCTATTTCTGTGCACCACCAATGCGGGGTTTCTGTGGTAGAATCTCTTTCTTTGAGAAAGCTGAAGCGATCAACACCCTGATTAACCTCTGATATTCACGTGGTGCTCTTGATCTCGAGGACTGCAGCAGTAACAAAGCGGTAATGGCAGCCATATGCTTCGGGTATTGTGGGTAGGGGTGACCCAGATGTGAACTTGGGGGGTGACTGATGCTAACTGCTATTTGTTTCAGGTTTGGTGTGGAGATTACTGGTGAGGAGTTTGAGTTGCTACTTGACAGAATCCCCCTTGATGAAGATGGAAATGTCAGATACCTCCAATTCGTGGCCATGCTGGATGCTCGGTACTGCTTTTCCACATTTTCTCACTGTGCCCTATTCTGTTCTTGTTGTTTTTAATACAGAGAATGGACCCCTAGGAGAACTTGGATTACTTGAAATTTCTCTTTACTGATTTGTAGCTCATTTATTAATGTTTTATAAGTGAGAGAGAGTTTCAGAATAGCTGTGTTGACCCCCCCCCCAAAAAAAGTGGCATGTTTTAACGTTGATCCCATGGCAGTTCATTTTAAAATATTCAATATCTCAACATCTGGAAAACGGCCATGAGAGGGGATAATGTGACTGAAATGACAAAAGAGATAGCATAAATCTTGTTGCAGAATTGGGAGGAGAACTGCTGGGAGCGGCAGAAGTCAGGCCCTGGAGATGAACTATCCCAGCTTGTGCTAAACATGCTCCCACACACGCTGACCTTTTACCCCCTCACCCACCTCCCGAGTACTGTCCATTCACAAGGCTTCTTACCACTTCCTTCCAGTGGGGTCCAGCCTGGACAGTAGAGTGAGTACGTGGCTGTTGCCAATGCTTATGTTAAAATCAGAGCAAGACTGCTTTCCAGAATGTTCCTGATCTGTATTTCTATATCAGGGAACCTCTTTTTATGGAGTTTCCAAAGTAGTTCAAGGCTTAAGTATTTAAAATTCTGGTGAATATTGACCATTTTATTCCTGAAACATCTTAAGGGATATTGTAGTCCTAGGCATCTGATGTTTTGGGCTGAGACCACTGAAAAATGAGCTCCTTCTACCAAATGGTAGTTATTTTCTCCAGAGCAGTTTTAGAAAGTAACTGTCTTCATTCCATACACCTCCTGCACTGTCCTCCAAGTCTCAAGACTTCACTCTGGAGCCAAAAAACCCATCTGTAATTTCCTGTTCTTGATAGCAGAGTACACAGACACTTATCAACCTGATTTGATTTAAGAGGTTTGGCAAGACACACCCTTCCCAAATTACTTCCCATCATGTCTGCTGTAGAACCTGAACTCCTCATCTAAAGGGACCCATTTCTTTGAGTCAGAAAGTACAGATTTTTACAGAAGCTGTTAAGGTGTGGATATCTCTGAGAGGCATAATACTTTAATTTGTCGGTCATTAATGCTTCATTCAGCATTTCCCAAAGTATATTTCAAAGAGAAACACTAGTTTCATTGGATTAAAACTCTTATCCTTAAAAATGTTCCCATGGCCAGGGGCGCCTGGATAGCTCAGTCGGTTAAATGACTGTCTCAGGCTCAGCTCATGATCCTGGGATCCTGGGATCCTGGGATCGAGCCCCACATCGGGCTCCCTGCTCAGTGGGGAGCCTGCCTCTCCCTCTCCCTCTGCCTTTCCCCCTGGCTTGTGCTCTCTCCCACTCACTGTCTCTCTCTCCAATAAATAAATAAAATTTTTAAAAAAGGAAAAGTTTCCCATGGCCAAATAAGTTTGGGAAACTCATTAAATAAGGTTTCTGATTAAATAAAGTTAAATGAATCCCTTTCCTGAAGGATTTCCCACAGTCTCTAATATTGCCAGCATGTGTCATAAATTTTGAGGAAAGAAAAACAGATCTTAAAGCAAGCAGTTTATTTCAAAGATGGTCCCATGAAATACTCGTGAGCTATCCGGGCGATGAGACCCAGAAGGGGAGAAAGTGAATATAGATAGGATACATTCACGAGTGAGTTATTGGCATAGACATCTGGGGCACTCTCCTGCCATGGACCTCTGGAAAACTGCTAGATCCTCTCTCAGGACTGTGCCAGTTGAGGACAAGGAAGCTAGAGTAGATGTACCCATCAGCTCCCACCTGCAGTGGGTCGTGGGCTGCTCTTGGCAGCGTGAATGCTCTGGCTGTGCCTGGAGCTGGCAGAGCGAGCTCCCAGTCAGAAGGTCCTCTGGGGAGTCCGAGGTGCTTGTTCCAGAAAGCCCTCCAGGTGAAAGGGCACCAGAAACGCTGCGGAGGTACTGGTAGGCCTTATCCAAAAGTGGGCTTCTGCGGTAGTGGGGTTTCTGTAGAATTTCTCAGACTTACTTGGCCTTCTCACATGGATTAAATAAAGTTAATCAGGAGATTAAATTTAATTTAATCAGGAGAATAAATTTGGGAATCACTACCTTAGTTAGATAAGTTAATCTTGTTAACTATTCTTTACCTTATAAAATCAAGATCAAGTGTTTGAGAGGATGAAGTGAAAGAAAGGAGAGTTTTTAAAACCAGGGGAACCTGTAGAGAGGTAGAGACACAAGCAGGTAGGGGGAGTTTCCTGAACACCCACGAGACAGCAGTATAAGGACACTTAGGCTGACTCGTCAGTGCCAGAGGGACGATGCGAGGTGGCAAACAGGCGAGGTAGACGGGCACTAAAGACAGAGTCGGCGTGAGCCTGCCCTACTCCCTTCCATTCTACGTGGATGTGTTAAGGACAGGAGAAGCTCTGATTAATTATATTCTTGATTCAGGATACCAAAAAACAAACTGTAAGTTCATTATTAATATTAACAAATACCTCTGCTTATTTGCTATTTGACAGGACTCTATCTCTTTATTATTTCTGGTTCTCTTGTGGGGAAATAGATGTATAGAAAGTTGAAGTGACTCACCCAGAACACAGCCAGTGGAACCCAGGTCCCTCTGCTTTGGGAGTCCACAGGCGTTCCACTGCTCTGCATTGCAGCGCCGAATTACACAACAGCAAGCGTAGCTCCATTTCACAAGAATTTAAAATGGGCCCACATCATGCGAAGAGCTTTACATACATTATTTCATTTAATGGTAAAGACTTTTTCTAAATTCTGCTTAAATTCACCGATTCATTGCTAACGGTCCACTTCATCTGTGTCAGGATGATCGTATTTATTGCTTGGTGGTATTGGGTGAAAGCCCCTGAGCTGGGTTTTCGGGTGACTTGGGGACAAGAATTGTAGTTGGACTTCTCCTGTAATAATTCCGTGACCTTGGTCAAGTCTTTTTTTTTTTTTTCCTTTTTAAGTAGGCTCCATGCCCACTGTGGGGCTTAAAATTTTTTTTTTTTAATTTATTTGACAGAGAGAGATCACAAGTAGACAGGCAAGCAGAGAGAGAGAGAGAGAGGGAAGCAGGCTCCCTGTTGAGCAGAGAGCCCGATGCGGGGCTCGATCCCAGGACCCCGAGATCATGACCTGAGCCGAAGGCAGTGGCTTAACCCACTGAGCCACCCAGGCGCCACTGTGGGGCTTAAACTCACAACCCTGAGATCAAGAGTTGCGTTCTCTACTGACTGAGCCAGCCAAGCACCTCCTTGGTCAAGTCTTTAACGTTCCTTTGCTCTGGTTATTTCATCTATAAAATGAAAAGTTTAGGACAAAAGGTCTCCCAAGGTTCTTTTAGGCCTGACATTCTACTTGGAGCAGTTTACATTCTTATAAATATTAATAGAGATTTGGAGGGGACATCTAAGATATTCAAATGATGTTATTGTAGAAACATGTTTTCCTGGCAAATATGAAGAATTAACAGATCATAACACTGAAGTAAAGTACTTCAGAATCATCAGATTAAAATCAGTACAATATATATTTATTGAGTATTTTCCATGTTTTCAGTCAGCCAAGCATTTTTGAAATTGGGAAAGCAGCATTTCTTTTAGGGAGATTATTTCTTTGCTAAATTTGTCACAAAATTTGCGTATGTGATTGAGAACTTCATTTTTTTAAATGTGTATTTGGAGAAAAAAAGAAAGTAGCTTTTAATTTAGGAGGATGAAGAACTGTAGAAAACAGTCTATAGAACAGTTCACAGGACGGGGAGTATTAAAAATAAAAATATTCACTTGAGAGTATTTTTATTTTACGTCTTTGTATGCGCCACCTTTAGGGCCCAGTTTTTAAGGACATACAAAAAACTTCTCAGCCCAATTACAATTAGTATGTTTTGATCATCATCGCATGTTTGAGAAAAAACGTGGCCAAAAAATGACCAAGTCCATTAAGAGCAAATGGTAGAGAATTCCAGTTATCAAAAAGTCCCAGAGATTAAAAGTGCAGCATAGACAATGTAGTCGGTAGTGTTGTGATGATGTTGTGTGGTGACTCACTATGGCCGTGAGCAGTGCTTCATGAATGGAATTACTGAATCACTGTTACACACCTGAAACTAATATAACACTCTTGGTCAACTGTACTTCCGTTTAAAAGCATGGAGACTTTAGGACGTGCTCACACCAGTGTAATTCCCAAGGAACCAATGGAATTGTTTCTCTGGGTTTGTGACTTAGCTCAGTCATTTCACAGGCAGCTGTCCCACCCAGATACCATCTCCAAGGGCAGGATCCTCCTTCCAAAGAAGATGTGTGGAGTTAAGGACCAACCTAAGAGCCCTTGAGAAGATAGGACTGTCCAAACTATATAAAAGCCTCCACTGACTCTGGGAGACTTTGCAAGTGCCGGGTTGTCAGTCCCCCAACCCTTGGCTGTTTGAAGACACAGTGCTTCCTTTTGGGTGAAGAACCCTGTATTAGTTTCCTGGAACTGCCATAACAAAGTACCACAAACTGGGTGACTTGAAACAACAAAATGTTGGTTTCTCATAGTTCTGAAAGCTGGAAGTTCTGTATCATGGTACCAGCAGGGACACGCTCTCTCTGAGACTCTGGGTAGAATCCTGCCTTGCTTTTCCCAGCTTCTGAGGGTGACTGGCAGTCCTTGATGTTCCTTTCCTTACATCTGCATCATCCTAATGTCTGGCTCTCTTGTCACGTGATGTTCTCCCTGTATGTCTCTGTTTCCAAATTTTCTTCCTCTTCTAAAGATATAAGTCATAATGGATTAAGGACCAACATATAAAAAAACCAATATGACCTATTCTTAGCTAATTAAATCTCCAACTACCCTATGTCCAAATAAGGTCCTATTCTGAGCTGTAGGAGGATAAGGACTTCAACATATCCTATGGGGGGATGTAGTTCAACACATAACAAACCCTGTCATAGATCTAATGTGTTCGGTTTCTTATAAATTTCACTGGGGGGGAGGATACAAAGAAGAGTTTCTTCCTGTGTGTCATCTGACAACAACGATAACAATAGCTAACATTTAATACCTAGTACTTGTCAGGCACTAACTATTAGCTCATTTCATTCTTATAACAACTCTATCAAAGATTTGACGTGTAAGAACATGTGGTACAGAAAGTGAGTTGCCCACTGTCACGCGTTTAGTGGCGGTGGAACCAAGACCTAGGACACACTGGCTGATTCCAGAGCCCGCATATCTCATCCTACCCTCCTCTGTACTGAAGTAAGAGCAATTCGATCTGCACTAACCAGTCAGTTACATGTGGCTGCGAAGCATATGAAATCAAATCAGAGGAAATCATGTTTTCTGGCTACTTATTCTTACCATCATTTAGGCTTGAGTAGGAGTTAGGTAAGTGTGAAATACCAGACTCTAAGACTTATTAGTCTTTTAGGAGAAAAGTTACAGTATCTCATTAATGATTTTTATATTGATTACATGTTGAAATGATAATATTTAGCATAGATCAGGTTACATAGAATATTAAAATTAATTTGAGCTTTTAATTAAATCTGTTAAAAGGTACTAGAAAATTTTAAACTACTTTTTGCATATACTTTGCAATTACTTATGTATTTATGTCCTATTGGACAGTGCTGAATTAGACAGCAAATCTTTCTAATTAGAGTAGGCAGCATAATGGAGAGAAGGAATTATTTGAATCATTGGCTGACCACAAGTAAGTCAGTTCTTAAAGACTACTTAGTTTCTCTATCTGTAAATGTGATAGAAAACCTGAACTTTCCTCACAAATTTAATTTATTAACAAATCGAGCAAAAGTAATTATGGGTTGTTTTACCCGATGTTTACAGAAGACTAGATAATTATCCAGTAAAGCGGGAATAATATAAATAAGCAGCTCATCTAGATTCAATATAAGTTTGAAGTATTTACTTATCTTCTTTCAGCAAATTGATGTGCTAACTTTGAACTCCAGATACACAAAATATCTGTGTGGCGTGGAGGTTCACCATCATTTCTGGCTGTACAGTTGTAATTTAATAATGATCATTTCCGGGGCGCCTGGATGGCTCAGTGGTTTAAGCCTCTGCTTTCGGCTCAGGTCATGATCTCAGGGTCCTGGGATCGAGTCCCGCATCGGGCTCTCTGCTCAGCAGGGAGCCTGCTTCCGCCTTTCTCTCTGCCTACGCCTACTTGTGATCTCTGTCAAATAAATAAATAAAATATTTAAAAAAAAATAATGATCATTTCCTTTAGTGTAGGTTTGTGAGTTGGCAAGGGCACGTGCTATCCTCTCCCTTTTACAGATTTAAAAACAGACTCAGAGGTTAAGATGCATATCTA